>NW_009953598.1:279919-289743 GCF_000747805.2 Chaetura pelagica | reverse complement strand
CAGGAATACATTAAGCTTTGGAGTCGCCATGGAGATGCTATACAGCCTTTGGCCAGGAAAAAAAAGAAAAGGAGAGTGTTGCTTGCTGTAGTAGCACAGAAGGAAATTCATGGCTGGGGATGGGGCTGGGCTGTCATTGGCTTTCATGAGGACACTGCCTGCTGTGGCGGGTGCAGAGGGGATGCTCAGTGCTGGTGTCCCACTGAAGGAGGGGCAGCATGAGACCTCCTATCCCTACTCCACAACTGAGTGGAGCTAGACCTGGGGTGCCAGGGTGGGTCCTCATGCACCACTGTCACCTCCATCAGACATTTATATTAAAACACTTCTGTATGTGTACTCTCCAGTACCCATCCATTCCATGTGGGCATCAGCCAAGTACCAGAAGCTGCTTTCTCAGGAGGAGATCAGGGCTGTTGGGGCTCACAGCCCACCTCCCCACTCTGAGGAAACCCATTTGTTGCAGAGCTCAGTGGTTATTTGGTCTGAAGTTTCGAGGGGGTCTCTAATACAGCCACACACTAAATCTAAATCCAGCTTAAACGTGACTGAAGCACAACCGTTGTGATTAGTCTGGATTTTCTACGGTATTTAGCTGCCTAAAGATGCAGATCAGTATTTAGCCAGCTTTCAGAGGCACCTGGGAGTAAATCCCCCAAAAAGATGGAGGTGTTCAGAGTGGTGGTGCCTGATATGGCTGCTGCAGGGCAAGTTGGGCTTTGGCTTCGCTTCCCCCCATGCTGGTGGAGATGGATGTTTGGACGCTCTGGATGTGGCTGCTCTTTGAAAGAGAGCTAGGCCAGGGCACAGGTGTGGCTGCAAGCCCAGAGTTTGTCCCAGTAGCACCAGCTCTGTTGCAGTTTGTGCCCGAGCCAGCCAGCACTTCAGTGTGGGCCAGGGGTGAATGAAGCCACTTGCTATTTTCGGGTTGGCAGGAGTCAAGTTTAGCCACGTGGGCAGAGCAGCCTTGCTCGACCCCCATGGTGACAGGGTCAGGGCATGGGCCGGGGTTATTCAGCAGCACCAATGTCACCTTCCCAGCTCTGCCCCATCACCAAGCCCTACTGCAGTGAAGGCAGATGCCCATACCTCCTCCCTGCCTGCACCACCTCCCTACAGCCCAGTGAGGGGCCACAAAGGCTGGGTGAGGGTTGGGAGTGTGTGAGGCACCAGGGTCTAATGAGGGGCACCTCACCCAGCCTTGTTTTTTCAGCTGCCTAATTACAAGAGCAGAATGTACTCGGCTTTGCTGCAGGATGCTCCTGCTTGGCTCCTGGCAGAGACTGATCTCAAAATGCCAATTGCTCTCCAGGGGCTCTGGCTGTAATGAATTGCCACAGTTTGTGCTAGTCCTGGGCACCAGTGCTCCCTCCCCCCTGCTTCCCAAACAGCAGGGTAACAAGACACTCGGAGAAGGGATTGCTTCTCCTTCTCCTCAGATGAAGGTAAAAAATTTCTCAGGAGTGTGTGTGTGTGCCAGCACTTAATTACAAGCCTGAGTCCTGCAGGCTTTCTGTGTGCCCTAGGAAAGGGCTGCGGTAAAACAGCCTTTTACAGTCACCTCCTCGGGTATATTTGCTCCTTGCAGGCTAGTTTCCAGCTGGAGGGGTTGTTAAAGCCTGTGGTGAGTGGAGCAGCTTGCTGGCATCCCAGGCTGGAGCGGCTGCTCCATGGACCTGCTGCCATCCTTCACTGTTGGAGATGGCTCCGCTACTCACACCTTGAGCCACTTTCCAGCACTCTCTGACCCCCTCTGTGGAGGGAAGTTCAAGAAAATGAGCTGAACTATCCTGAGGTAGATTTGGCCAAGGGTTTTAAGCCTCTGTGTGCCTTCTGCATTTATACTTCAAGTGTCTTGGGCTGGTTAACTTTAACGGTCGCCCTGAGGGGCTCCCAATGTCCCTGTGTCTCCCTGGGACATCTGCACCCTGCTTGGACCTGTGTGGCTCCACATCTGGAGGTGCGTGCTGTGGGGCTACAGTCAATTTGATGGCCTTTTGGGGACTGCTGCTTTTCATAACCCCTCATGGATGTTACTGGGGGCTGTTAGATGGTGGGTGGTTTGGCAGGGGGTGTGCCAGTCACCACCCACATGGGATGGCCAGGAGCTGTATCTCCTTTGTGGGAACAGGCAGGAGCATAATGTTTTGGGAATATGATGTGCCAGGTCACCCCTGTGCCAAGGGATGCAGTGGCAAGACCAGCTTGGGCAGGTGAAGTGAGGACCCTGCACACCAAAACACAATGTAAGCCATGATGAGGAGACAGGGCAAGGGAACCAGCTCCTGCATGAATGAGAGCATGGCTGCACTGCTGCCAGAGGACCCTGCCTCCTCAATGGCAGGGCAGAGCAGCCAAGCACCTCATTAGCTCACAGGGGATGTTGCTGAAATAATGGCAACTCACCAGCCCACTTCTCCTTTTCCCATGCTCCTGTCTGCTCCCAAGGGTGACAGCAGATAGGCAAGTTATTGCTGGAAGCAGAAGAGGGCTGGTGGACATCTTCTTCACACTGCTATGGAGAGGAGCAGTAGCAGAGCAGAGCAAGACTCTCTGGCCCCAGTGGACAGTGGAAAACCCTCACTATTCCCACCCATGGGCAGCAGGGTTAGGGGCTGCCTACCTGCAGCCCTGGCTGCCAGCTGCCTGCTGCCACTGGCCCAGCAAAGCAGGACTGGGAGAGGTGATGCAGGGATCATTCTCCTTGGGCATTAACACCTGTGGTGGGTTTACAGCACTCCATGTTGGAGAAATAATCCCCTTGCCATCCTACCCTAGTGATCTTTTTCAACAGGGTGCCACCAGGACTAGCCCCAGTCTGGGTGCTGGGCAAGAGCATGTACCTGGGAGCCACATGCAGTCCTGGTGGCCACAGACCTGCTTGCTGGTGCACCCACGGGCCCAGCACTGCAGAGTCCAGCACACCTGAGGAGCCTCAGCACTGTGTGATGGGGATGCTGGCATTGTCACACCCTAGCAACAAATGCAAATGTGCTGCTGCTGCAGATGAAAACAAGGCAGGGGAAGAGCTGGCTGCAATCACGAGCATTGCTCACCTAAGTTCAAAGCAGAAGTGCTGATTTTTTCCTGCAGTGATGATGGTGACATGCCAGTTACATTGCTGCTGTCACTCACCTCAGCCTGATGCTCAGGAATGGAGCAGAGCTGGGATGTGCTGGATGCCCATTCAAAGCCACCCACTTCAAAAGCCACCTCTCAGGCTTTTGCTATTGTTTTCTTCTGCATTTTGGAGGTTAGTTTCATTTTCTCTTACGCATTGGGCGGTGGGATTTCTTCTCAGTGCTGCAGTGCTGGGGTTGCAAATGTGGTGACTGGGCTGAGAGCCACGTGGGGTCTTTCCTCTTTTTTTTTTTTTGCTGACTTTGATGAGAAAAATGATGACTGTGTTTCAGTTGTCATTATACTTGATAATGATGACCAAGGAGATAAATCATTTACCAGTGTCAGGGATGGGAAATGACTAATGGGACTCTAAGCTTGCTGTATTAATGGCCCTGAAGTACAGATTGGCAGCAGCAAGGGAAAGCAGATGAAACTGCTAGCTTTTTGGCTCCTATCCTTTGGTACATGTCATTGTGTGGTTCAAAATGTACTTGGAAAGTAGCCCAGCCTATATGCAATTTCTATACTAAACCCTCAAATGCAGAAAGCTACTGCCCAACCAGAATTTCCATTTGTCCTCTGCAGTGAGCTGAGATGCTTAGCATGTGGCAGGAAAAAAGAAAGGGCAAATTACTTGCAAATTATGATCCACTGGACAAGGGAACCACTTCTGAAATGCTGCCCCTGGGGCTGCATCTTGAGGAGGGCTTGTGGTAAATGGGCAACACATCTGCCTTGTTGGGCAGGGAGCTGTAACTGTGGGGGCCAGCCTCAGAAATCCCTGCTAAGAAGTAGAAGCACAGGGCTCTTCCTGCACTTCATGTTTGTGCTAACTCCATTCCCTGGCTTGCATTGTGTTGTGTTGCATTTTAACTACAAGGCTGGTACTAACAGCATCTGGGCAGTCCTAGAGTGTGACAGGGTGAGCTACTGGGACACTGGGTGTGCTGTGGGACTCTCATTGCCCTCTTGTTCTCTGCTTCCACTGGGCCTGGGCAGTCCAGCCAGCCTGGAGCTTTGGCCCCAGTGGTGAAGGGGGATTTCCTGTGATAGCTGGAGTAGCTACATCTTCTCCAGGTAGCCCAGAGGCCAGTGTTCCCCAGAGCCCTGCACAGGAGCTGCAGGTGTGGGACAGGTTTAGCATGAGGCTTTTCCCTACCTCCTGTCCTGGTTGGCAGGGTTGGGGCTGTGCACAGCTGCCCCTGCATCTGCTCTGCACCCCACCCAGACCCTGCTCCCCTGGGCCCTCCCAGGCACAGGAGTTGGTTGGAGTGTGCACATGTGTGTGTATCTCTAACCAAGCGAGCCCACTTCATCCCTGCTCTTGCCACACTGAACTCAGCCACGCTGTGTGAATGCTCACCAGGTATTCCCTGCTTTGCTTTGTGCATAATGTGGCACAATGCTCTTGCTTTGCTCCCTGGAGCAGCCTCAGTGATGCAGCTTACAAATGTAGGCACGTCTCATTCTAAGTGTTGTTTCTGTGGCTTCTTCCTCCCTCCTACGTAATTTGTAAAGATCTGAAAGAACAAACCCCTTGATAGGAAAGCTCTGTGTGTTTTGCATGGGCACTGCAGGGCATTGGGGAAGCTCTGACCTCCAGCCATAGTCAAAGTGTTTGGTAACTACCGAGGAAAAAGCTGTCAGGCAGGCAGGGATGAGAGCAGGGACTTCCCAAAGCACTGGTCTTGATCCAGCCACAACACTCAAAAATGTCAGCTTCTGCAGCTTGGGAAAACAAGCAGAGGACAGCCAGTCATCGCCCAGCCAGTCATGGCCCTACTGTGCCACCCAGCCCCATCACAAGCAGCTGCTGTGTTTTTTCTTCCTGCACCTTGTGAAAGAAGCTGGTAGCATAGAACTTGCCCATCTCAAAGCAGGCCAGGTCCTGAGCCTCAGAATATCACTGGATATGGCTTTTATATCTGCAGCTAAAGGGCATGTTGCCATTCATATCCTGGCATGACTTACAGCCTCTTTCAGTGCTTCAGTATCAGAAAAATATTGCTTTGCTCAAGATTAATAGAAATTCAGAGAATCTGATGGTGTTGTTTCCAGTTAGATATGACACATGCTATGGTCTCATGGGCCATAGTCCGTAGATAGGCAGAGACTTCTTTCCTGGCCAGTAGGCAAACTCCATACCCTTGGGGCAGACATTGCCAAGACCTCAGTTCACCACCTTGTCATCCTTTCTTCTCCAGCCCAACTTACCACATTGCTGGGTCTGAAGCAGGAGCACTGCAGGGCTCTTCTCGGTGGCAGCCAACCTCTGCTTCCTGATCTGGCTTCTCAGAGTTCCTGAACCAAGAGGGGAACCTGGGCTACGGCCTTCAAAGCATCTTGCCACTAAGGCACTAAACTTCTCAACTGCTTCCTAAAGCTTGGGGATGAGGAGTTTTTGCCATGTCTACCCACCTTCCAAGGTGGTCCCTGTATAGGGCAGAGCATCCTCAGATTAAGACAGCCCCAAGGACAGAGAGCTAGCACAGCCACCCACAGCAGTCATTTGTAAGTCTAGCTATCTCTAACCTACATGCATATTTAAAGACCAATTAAGTAGAGGAAGCCTTAAAATCCCATCTAACATGCTTCTGCCTCAGCACAGGACCCAGTGCATAGGCATAACACATTCCTGGAGGACTTCCAGCTGCTGTCTGGGGAGTGATGCTAAAGCCCCAGAGAGACCAAGTTAGAGCAGAAAAGAGTCTTGAACATCACTCACTCCTTGACACATGAAAATATTGGGGGAAAACCACCTTTCTCTCTGGTAATTTATAGATCTAAAATAAGATGGGCTGAGCTGTGTGAACCTGTGTGCTGTGAACTAGTTGCCTGACTCAGTTGTTTGCCAAGTCCTGTCCTGGGCTTGACAGTGCCAGCTGGTGATGGGATGGCCACAGCTCCTTGCCAAAAGGACTGTTATAGCAGAGGTTTGTCCTTGTGACTCTGAGCAGAAGCCTGGCTGGGCTGAAGCAAGGCAAGTGAGGTGACCCAGACTATCTGCTCATGATGTCCTACCCAACTAGAAGAGAGTCTAGCTGTGGCTGTGCCAAATGCCAATGTGTGCTTTCCTTAGTTCACGCTGAGTGTGAATCCACTGGCTGATACCTCACCAAGCATTGCTTGGGCTCCCAAGTTATTTTTTGCAGGGAGGGTAAGAACCACCTTGGAGGTGGGTACCCATTAAGCAATAGGAATTCTGGGCACTTGCAGAGTATGTCTGGGTTTTTCATGGCATACCAGTGTGTAAAGCCATTCCTGAGCTGCTGGGCGTGTGTGCAAGAAAAGGAAGGAGCAGTCAGAATAACTTATTTTGCTTTTTCCTTCTTCTCACTGCCCTGAACACTTCATACTTTTTGGTGTTACTGGAAGATAATGTCAAACTGCCTCTCCCCATTGCAGCACCTCCATCTGTAAAAACAGGAGCTGATAGTTTCCCATTAACACGTGGCATGGCGAGGGTAACTCCTAATGACTGTAAAGTGCCTCAGAGACAGCAAGTGTAATAGGCAGCCTAATAATTAGCACTGTTATTAACACTGTTATTTGTTTACAAGCCTGGGTGGCTGGCAGCAGGACCACACAGTAATACTCTGAATCCCTTTGTCTAGTACCTGCCCCTGAATGGAGAATTCGTGCTGGCGCCGGGCGCGGGGTTCGCAGCTTCCGATGGCAGCTGGGATCCAGGCTGTGACTCAGGTATTTTGTACCCAGACCAATCACCCCATCAGCCCATGATTAATCATACAAATTCAGCCCAAAGGCTTCTACAGAGGTCTTTGCTGTCCCACCTCAGAGCAAAGTGAATCACTCCTCTTGCAACTCCTGCCTTTCCTTTGATGACCTCCCTCACATCAGATCTTTTTTTCCTGCTAGATCACCTGTCTTCTAAAAAAGTAATTATGGTGGGGAAGCCTTTGAAGTTGTAGAAGAGAGGCAAATATTGTTTGTATTTCACTCTGCCTATTAAGCATGTAGCCACATCAAAGCCCTCATTTTCTTTGCCATGGTATTTCTAAAGAAAACTGGTTAGGAATTACACACCGGTGAGCTGAACCACAGCCGTGCAGCCTGCTGGTCTCTGGCCCCATGTGTATGGCCACTTGGGAGCAAGAGCATCCATCCCTCCCCTCTGAGCCTTCAGCCCAGGGTTGCCATGACTGAGACAGCAGGTGGTTGTTTCATCAGTGCCTGTTGTTAGTCTGAAAGCTGTTTTCTAGAGAGATGTATGTGGGGTATTTAAGAGCTACCTCATGCTTTCAGTGGAAGTAAATTTTTAGTTTGGTGGCAGAATAGGAAGAGCCCAAGCAGAGCGCCTGTGCCTGCACACTTATTTGTAAACAAAGAGAGAAAAAAAAGAGAGAAAAAGCCCAAATGGATCTGCCCAGAGGAAGGACTGGAGCATCAGGCTGTCTGGAGCCACTCTGAAATCCTTCATCCCTGTAATTTTTCTGATTTGGGTCTGTTTGCCCCACACTGGGGATGCTCTGGAAGCTGCACTTTACACTGATCTTTTCCTGCTGACCACGTGTTGCTGCCCTGAAATCAACAGGCATTTCTGGGGCAACTTTCACTGAGGGATTTTTCTAAAACATTATTTTAAAATGAATGCAAATAAGGCTGTTGATGAACACCTGCAGCTGCTGGGGAAGGGTGAGAAGAAGGCAGGGCATTGTGTGAGAAGAAGGCAGGGCATTGTGTGATGATACTAACTGTGACCAGCAGGGAAACAGTTAATTGTTAAGTAATTAATGGTTAAACAGGGCACTGGTTTTGGGGTTATCAGGCCAGTCACATTTCTGCAGGCCTACCAGGCTGCTTGGAAACTGAAACGAAAATTTTCATATACATGTTTATCCATTTAGCTGTTATTCAGCATTTGTGCTGCTGTTCCCCTCCCTAACCATAAGGATGAGCTTTAAAGAAGAAGGAGGAGATATCCTTGTGGGATCTTGGTCCAGAGGCCAGCCCTTTGCTCCCAGCCTGCAGGGTGAGCTCCTCAGCTGGGGGGTAAAGCAGTGCCTTGTTTTGCCAATCTAGGTGCATCTGTTGGGGCTGTGTACTGGGGTCTGGGTCATGTTCAACCTTTCCTATTGCTTTTCCAGGTGCGACAGTGAGGTTCACGGATGCTGAGCACCACAAGTGGTTTGACCCCACTCTTTGGCAGGTTGTGTCCCCTGACGGGGAGCTTGAGCCAAGCGGGCGCATCTTCTCCGTGGATGAGGAATGTGTCCCGTGCCACTATGATGATGTTATCTTCCAGCCCGAAACCTCCTTCCGGGTAAACATCGACTCATCACAGCAAGTGATTCATCTCCGCAGCATCTCTCTCATGGGCCAGGTATTGTGGGGATGATGAGAAACCGGCTCGACGCCTCCTTGGCACAGCCCCAAAATGGGTCAAGAGAGGAAGGACCAGCTGGGGATGGAGGAGCAGAGCTGTGGGGGCAGATGGACCAGTCCCACAGCACTGCAACACCATGGGCTGCTGCTGCTGTGGATGTTCTCAATGATTTTTTTTCCTCAACTAGTTTGCTATCACCTCCCTCCCTGCAGTGGGAGAGCACAAGCCATTTCACTATTCACATTTTTAGAAGATGGAAAATGTGCATGGGTCAAACCACCAGCAAATGGCATCTTCTCCAGCAGCCAGGGTCTACCCCCTCCCCAGGCATGTGTCTGCAGCCATGCTGCTCAGGGACCCTCTGGGGACACCTTCCTCCCATCCCTGACCTTAACATGGCTCATGGCTTGGTGATTGTTTCCCGGCTTTGCTTCTGTACTGCTCTTTAATTGATTGGAGGGATAATTATAGAAACTCTGGCAGCTTGCTGTGCTTCGGGCCGGGAATCGGGCACACGACGAGCCCAGTCCCTTGCCAGTTGGGGGAGTGAAAGATCACAGGCACTGCAGCAGTAAACACAGGCTTCTTCCAGGAGTGGGAGATGTGGCAGACATTTCATACGTTATTTATTATTCCTACTGATGTGCTGCCTGGAATCTGCCATTTCAGGGCCAGGCATTAGGTAACTGCTTTTTGAGTAATAAACTCACTGTCCAGGCAGGTGCAGGCAAGTCTGGACCAGGCAGCACCCACAGGGCTTCCTTGGGCACATGTAGCCCCAGGGATGCAGAGGTGGATGGTCATGGGTGCTCAGATGATGCTGGTCCTGCTGATCCCTGGGGACTACCCATGATACCTCATCACCCCCAAATCCACCTCTCCAGCTGGCTGTGCCCTGGGCAGTAGGCTGCTGCTGAGTGATGAGGTGGAAGGAGAAGGTGCTTTTTATTTTTTTATTTCCTGAAAACTGACCTGATAAGCTACTTTGTCCCTTTGTAGCCAGCTCATTTCTTGCTCTGTGTGGGGCAATTTCATCCCAAGATACTAGTGCTGAGCCCACTGAATCACCTCCCATATTAATGAAAACACCAGCCTCTTCCTCCCAGTATTTGAAGCTGGTAACTTGAATTCGCTGAGCCAGTGGAAAGAGGTAAAGCAAGGAGAAGAAGAAAACAAAAAGCTCAGCCACCTCATGATTTATTTGTGGTCCTTTTTTTGGTTTTCAATTACAAAGGGTTTTTCTGTTGGCTCCACGGAAAAGCCCAATGGGTGTATTGGCAGGATCTCCCTGCTGCACTCACTGCCTGTGATGGGGCTGCCACAGGGGCGCCCTTAGGGTGCCCAGGGGGAGGGG
>NW_009953598.1:263638-279883 GCF_000747805.2 Chaetura pelagica | reverse complement strand
CTCCTTGTTCCCCTCCTTCCCTGTATTGGTTCTGCCACAGGGTCGCCATTAGGGTGCCCAGGGGCAGGGCTGGGTGCATGGGGACAGCAGTGGGACCTGGCTGGGGATCCTCACCTGCTTTGCTGCTCTTCCCTGCACAGGAGCTCAGCAGCCCCGAGGCCTGGGCTGGATACCTGCGGGGTCCCTCTGCCCAGCTGCAGTTCCATGGCAATGGCACTCTCCAGGTGACGGGCACCGGCTGTCCTGACAAAACCGGCTGTGCCTGCGGGAACACCCTGGTGAGTCCTCCCATTGCAATTTGGGGGGTAACACTGCAGTCTAGGGGGCTGCCATTGCGACGTGAAGGGCGAGGGACTGACGCTGCCCTACTCTCCCTTAGGATGGTCACCGCATCTGCGCGGCCCTGCTCAGGGCGCGCGGGAGGCAGTGCCCAGCGCCGGCGTGCCAGAACCCCCTGCAGCCCCTGGGCCACTGCTGCGGGATCTGCGGTGAGTGGGGGGCACAGCCCTGTACCTCCACCCGCCACACTGGCTGCCCCAGCCCCCTTCCCCTGGGTCCTCAGGGCAAAGCTGGGTGCAGGGGGTGCTGGTGGGCATGGGCTGAAGTTTTACTCTGTCGCTCTTCTTGTGGGTCCCATCCTCACCTCACGTGCCACCTTCCCAAGGCATCTCTCTGAAGAGTCAGCCTGGCTTTTGGGAGCTTGTTCTGAGGCACAGCCCTTTGTCCCTGCTTCTGGTTCATTCTGTCAGGTTGTCACAGCTCGTCAAGCTAATAGGGCTCTGCTGAGTTTATGCAGCAGAAAACAGTCAGAAGAAATGCACTTTTTCCACCATAATGTCAGCTTTCCAATGGCGTTTGTTCCATTTCATCTAAATAAAAACATGCAGATTGACAGTGTTCCTTCTGCAATGGGCTCTTCTCCATTAATCCACCTGTAAGATTCCTAAGGGGAATTTTTCATGCACAACTGGACCTAGATATAAGGTATGTCATACCAAATTCATTAAAACAGCACCATATGTTTCTCTGATGTGCTGCTAAAAGCAGAGCCCCCTGAAGCCTTTAGGAGAACCTAATATTTCAAGAAATGCTTACTTGCCTTTTTTTCCAAGGAAAACATTTGACTCGATGGCTGTAGCACAGCACCACAGGGAGTGCAGGTGTCTCCCCACTCCTCTCCCTCCACCTCCCTCTAAAGCCAGGGTAGCATTGCTGGAACACAGCTTTGCAGCCCCAAAAGCAGGTACATGCAGAGCTTCCTGAAGGGACATGTGGGAGAAAGGTTTCCAGGGAAAGCTTCTCTTTGGAATATGGTGGAAACCAAAAGCCTTTCATCAAACCCAGTTGATAGACCAGCAAAGGAGGGACAGATTGTTGGCGGAGATGTTTTTCTGGGCCGCACTGCCCAGGCGGGGCTGTGGAGCTGCCTCTCCTGAGCTCAGCCAGACTGGTTTCATGGAGGTCCTAGAGGATCCCCGGTGCCATTGGTGGCAGTCAGAGCTGTGCTGCTGTGGCAGTTTTCTGCTTGGGATTGGTGACCATGTCATGTCTGTCTGTTTTTGGGCTGCAGGAGCCACCATTAACCTGGATTTCAGTCCTGATTTCGACCTGCAGAAGTACCAGGACAGACTCGTGCAAGCCTTGCTGAGCCAGGTACATCAGCCCACTGATCAGGAGGGGGCTAATGAAACCACAAGCCACTGGCCACATCTGCCATGACTCAGTGCTGGTGGGGCTGTCTTGTTACAGGAGTCTTGTTCTGTTGATGCTGAGCTGAAAGCCTGCTGCCTGCCCTCCTTACAGCTGCACACATCTTAACAGGCTTTCATGGGGGTGTTACATGAAATTGCACTTGTCTCCATGAGGGGACACCACGTGCTGGTCACACTTTGGAAGGGAGGGGAGATATGAACCTCTCATTTGGGAAAGGCACAGCAGTAACAGGGATGGCAGCTCTGTGGTGGCACTCACATGAAGATTTGTAGGTGAGCCTTGCTGGTGCATCCATCATGGCTGTCTGTAAAGGTGACTAATTTCTGCCTACCACTCTCATGGCCTTTACGTGTCTCCTTCTGTTTTGAAAAGCCCAGGTATGCCAGCGTGCAGATGGCCATATCCAAGGTGCACAAAGAACAGACCTTCCTGGGAGTCGTACCCCGAAGCTCCACTCCTGTCATCCAAATCGTGCTGATCGATGATGGAGCAGGAGTGCAGACTGGCACCACTGCAGAGCAGCTGGCAGCAGACATCATGGAGGACATAGCACAGCATGGTAATGCCACTGTCCTCCTCAGTGGCTCCCCTGTGGGTCCTCCAAAACCCACTGCTGTCCAGAGCTCCTTGTGCCCTGGCAGCAGCCTTTGTCTCCAGTTGGGTTTTTAATGTCTCCAAGGATGGACACTCTACAACATCTCCAGGCAACCTTTCTTATATTTAAGTGGAATTTACTGTATTTCAAATTTTGCCCATTGCTTCTTGCCCTGCCACTGGACACTGCTGAGGAGAGCCTGGCTCAACACTCCAGCTGTGTCTCACCAGAGTAGCCCAGAGGGGAAGGGTCATCTCCTTTGACCTGCTGGAAACCCTCCTTCTCATGCAGCCCAGGATGTAGTTATCTTTCCATGCTGTGCCTGGCCGTGGTCATTGTGGTGCCCACCAGGACAGCCAAGTCCCTTGCTGCAGAGCTCCTTTCCACCAGAATGCTGCCTGTGGAGGCAGCTGTGTAAGGTGGCAGATGCTGATAAGCATGTATGTCACAACCTGGTGGTTGTGGCCTGGGTAGCAGACCCACACGGGCTTGTCCCAGTTGAGTCCACCCAGCTGTGTATCCCACCTCCCATCCCTGGGGAACATCAATCAGGCAGGCAGGCAGTGCAGCTCCCAGCTGCAGGCTCCCTCTGCCCTGGGCACAAGTTGATGTGTGGATGTGTTGCCCTGTCCTGTTCTCACCCCTGTTTCTTCTTGCCCTTTCTCAGGTGAAGCACTAGGCATTGCAAGTGGCAAAATGGAGGTGGCCACTGGCAGCACTTCCAGCGGGCAAGTGGGGAGCCACACACCGAGCGGGATCACGGCGGGGATGGTCCTGGGGCTACTCTTAGGTCTCCTGCTCCTTGGAGGAATCTTCTTCCTCTACAGAAAGGGAAAGCTAAGGTAAGAGTGGGGCTTCTGTTGGCTGTGCATTGCCAGGCTTCTTCTGCCTGGGGGCAGCTGTCATGCCAGGCTGTCCTTCCAGCTAGCCTGGTGGCACAGGGGCACACAGTGCTGCCCAGAGCTCCCACAGTCTGCTGGACCAACTATTACTGCTTCATAGAATCACAGAATGGTTTGGATTGGAAGGGACCTTTGAATGATCATCTAGTCCATCCCGCTTTCTTGTGGGCAGGGACATCTTCCAATAGACCAGGTTGCTCAAAGCCCCACCCAGCCTGACCTTCAACACTTCCAATTATGGGGAAGCCACAAATTCTCTGGGCAACCTCTTCCAGTGCCTCATTTCCCTTGTACTGAATTATTTCTTCCTTATGTCTAATCTCTGTCTACCCTCTTTTTTGTTTAAAATGGTTGCCCTCATTGTTCCTCATGGTTTATTGGAGGTGAGGTGGCTGAAAGGCACTTCTATACTCTTGGACTGGTACCTCAGCCTCTTTCATGGCCAGGAGGAGTTGCTTCTTGGCACGGTGCAGCGTGCTTTGGTGGGAGCAGGGCTGCAGAAGCTCTCTTGGAGCTCTGCATAGCCTGGTCCTGCTGCCCAGGAACATCTGCTGTTCCTGGTAACCATTAGCTTGCAGCCCTGCTGGGGGGTGGAGGCTTGAAACTACCAGCTGCTAAATAGAAGTGCATCAAAATAATTCAAAACACTCATCCCACAGCTTTGTAGCCGTGAAAGGGAGTGACAGCATCCAAAAGCAAATGTGGCTTCTTGTGCATTAGTTGCTTGTGTTGTGCAGAGAGATGGCAGGATGCATGGCCTGTGACCACACTGCAGCTGGGACCCAGTCAAAAATGCTCCTTCTCCATCACATTTTGCCTTCACAGCTTGGAGATGGACTCCAGCAGTGAAAAGGGCATCTCAGCAGTGCCCACAGCAGAGTTTGCAGGGCACTCACATCTGCTCCCCTCGCTCATGCATCCATCTTCATGAGGAGGGTTTTGCAGGGTTCATTGGTGGATGTCTCTGTGTGTGTGGCCATCTGCTGAGTGGCTGCTCCTTGTCTTACCTACCTGACTGCAGGCAAGGGAGATGGACCCTTTGTATTTTAAAACCAGGGAGTGGGAATTGCTTAAGTTTGCACATGCAAAGTGCACTGACCTCTGCCAGGGGTGGCTGAGCTCACACTGGCCATGTCAGAGGCTCACAGGTCAGGTGATCTTCTCACTCCCAGTTCCTCTGCTCGTTTTCCTGCTGCAGAGCAGGCCAGGGATACTTGCCCAGGGATTCTTGCTGACATGACATTTCCTAGCAATAAACCCACGTCTTCATTTAATTTCTAAATAAAACTCCCAGCCAGTAATTGCTACTTGATGATTTATCTTACACTGACACTTCTTTGGAGGCTGGATAGGCCTTTGAAACCAGCTCTGTCAGCAGTGAGAGGGAAGTTCATGTAGCTACAGGAGATAGAGCTGAACCTGAGCCCGGGCCACGTCCCTGGCCAACCTGCTCCTACTGTGTGTCCCCAGGTGGCTCCAGGGCTGTGTCCTTTTGGGCAGTGCTGTCTTGTGTAGTGGAGGCATCCAACACCAGCAGGGATGCTGAGAATTAGGCAGGAGGCTCTGGGAGCCTGCAAACAGTCTGTCTCCATGCAGCACAGTCATCCTTACTACCAGCAAAACAGTGAATTTAGCTCATTTCCACCAAAAAGAGCCTGGTCCAGCCTCAGTGCAGACAGCACAGCTCCTCTGGTTGCATATATAGAGCCTGTGGTCACAGTGGTCAAGTGTCAGTGGGCTCTCAGGACCTGCAGTGATGTGTGTGTGGAACCACTGCTGAGCCCACTCGCAGCAGGTGCCTGGTGCAGGGGGGTGATGCATGATGACTGGGGCCCTTAGGAGAAGAGTAATGAAGAAAGTAATAAAAGTAGTGATGGTGATTAAGATGATAAAATGGTAACATGATAACAGTAATGATAAAAGTAATTAATGCTTGTTGAGATTGCTGTGGGAACAGGTGTCAGTGCTGTGGCAATTCTTTTGAGGACACAGGGGGAGAGAGATGGTGCTGAAGCAAAGCCTGTGCCAGAGTTGTCTGCCTCTGACAAACTCTGGATGCAGCAGATTTTACCAGGGTAAGGATACAGACACCCCATTTCAAAGACAGCCTGAATCTTTGCCTCCATATTTTCCCATCCACCTCTTGAAGATGCAGTTTCACCCGGGGGAGCTGCTGGGGCAGGAGGGATGAGGGTGGGTGATTCCCAGGTGTCTCCCCAGGTTGCCCACCCTGCGCCTGCCCCGGCCCTGGGACAGAGCAGAGGACCCGGCATCCCCTGCACCAGACACTGACAAAGGCTTCGACAACCCCATGTTTGACGTGGTGAGTCACCACTGCCTGGGACACAGGGGTGCTTGTGGCTGTGGGCAGGAGGTGGCGGGGACACAGCCAGGACCCTCTTGAGTGCCAGTGGGGCTGCAGGGGTGCAGGGCTCATGGTAGGGATCCTCCTTTCTGCAGGCTGGGAGTGGGTTGTGGGATGGCCCTGGTGTCTTGCTCCTGGGCTGCCACAGGGACTCAGTGCTGAAGGGTTTTGCCAAGGGTTTTGCTTCCCTTCCCAATCTGTTGCTTTTCCCTCACTTGCTGCTGCAGGAGCCACCCAGTGCTGACCCTGGAGAGGAGACACCACAGGAGAGTTCTCCCAAAGACCACCAGATCTTCTACCTCAACCCTCTGTACAATGCGAGTGAGATGGACACCTGATGGTTTGGCTTCATGCTGGGGGCGTGACCTCTGTGGGGGACACTGCTGCCTCTTCAGCCCTCACAGCCCTTTACTTCACTCCTGGTAGGATCTGAAACACAAGCAGATCCCTGAATAAAATTGTCAGCGTGGTGATGGAAACCACAGCAGATCTTTGCCGTTAAGGCTTAGGCACACAAGCACAGCCTCCCTAGTGTTTCTCGGTTTTAAATTTTATTTTGTAGGTATCAGTCTTTTTAGACATTTCAACATTGAGATTTGGGTCTCAGATGATATCTGGGGAAGTTGGAGTCTAACTCAGCACCCCATGCTTTAGCCAGCACAGTGCTGGATTTGCCCAGGGCACGCCGCAGGTTGAAGGATGCATCCCTGGATGCATGACTGAAATTCAGTGCTCAGACAGATTTATAAATGTGGCCTGGAGCCTGCAGGGCTTGGACCCAGTAGTTGGGTTTGAAAGGAGGTGATTTTGCTTTCCAGCAGTGTGTTCAGTGCTGAGGTATCTCTGCATGGAGTCCCCTGTTCCTCCTCTCAGGGACCTCACTCCCACCCGGTGGGCACAGGGGTCTGTCCTGAGCAAATATTTCCTTCCTCCTGTGCTGAACCACCTGAGCTTTGTCCTTTCTCTGGCACCTGGGCTCATGGTTCTAAGACCCTCTTGGACCTACCTAGGGATTTATCGTGTTATTCCCTGCAGTGGGAGAGCCATCTTTTTGTGGTACAAGGGGATAGTTTCAGTGGCAGCGTTCAGGGTTCCCTGGAAAGATGGAGGCAGGAGCCCAGTGGCTGGGGAGAGTCACTCTGGCCCATCTCTGACCAGGGTCGGGGTAGCAGCAGCACCCAGGGACCTCGTTGGTGGTGGTGTTTGGGGCCTGGTGTGTCTCACATACTCACATCTGCCTGCAATGTCAGGCAGTGCTTCATTAAGAGAGTAGATCTGATGGGTGAGGCTGTAATTATGGAGATGTATGTAAATTTATGCAAATTTGCATTCTGCTGGGTTTTCAGTAGGGCTTGTTGGCATATTCCATAAGGAAGAAGCTATTTTGAGTTTATTATATTTTGTTCTAGTCTCTGAAAGACATAATCCCTTCTCAAAGACCTGGGAACTCATCATTAGGTGCATCAGAGCCCTGACAAAGGGTGATGAGCAGCACGCAGAGGTGAGACCAGCCCTGGAACCCCTGCCCACAGGGAAACTTCTGAGTGGGCTGTGTGAGCAGGCAGGACAAGAAACAGGAGCCAGGCAGGGCTCAAGGCTGCCTATGGGCCCTGGCTTTTGCCATTGCTCTGTGAGCTGGGGCAGAGTTGGGGCTAGAGTCTGTGCTGGAGGCACAGGGTGGGGATTTCACCACACGTCTCTCCTGAGAGTCCCCTTGGGCAGCACGGAGATGAAAAGCAACTTGCTCTGGTAGGAGCTTCTGCTGCAGCTCTCAGGTAATTGGTGCTGGAGGACACCATCACCAGGCAGCTCAAAATGCAGAGGAAGCCATTGCTGCAGGTGGTGGCTGACACTGGCAGATGACAAGTGACACTGGTGATACTGACACCATCCCAATATCCTGTAGCAACTGCATCTCTGTGGAGAGAAGTAACCCAGGGACAGGTCCCCAGAGTTCACCCCACAGCCCAAGGAAAATCCCTGTGATGTGAACCCAAGGGACAACCCCTCACCCCAAGCTGGACAACACCCCACTGCCAGGAGGCTGGTGCAGATGGGGTGCAACATGTTCAGCCCATGCATTGCTTGCTGGCGGGGTGATGGTGCCATGATGTTTCCATGGTGCCTGCAAGGGGAGCTACAGCATCCATTGGCCACCTCGGATGGGTCTTGCTGTGGAGGGGTAAGTTCATATCCTTTACTTGGTGCCTATGAGAGCCTTTCTGTGCTCTTTACTCCTCCCTCTCCTGTTTTTGGGCCCCTCATCCTGGCATCCCCGTGACGTGTGCTGAGTGAGAGGCAAGAGCTTCCCATGGTTGCACACCAGGGGAGGGAAAAGACCACCTGGCAGCAGCAGGGACCATTGCACAAGATGATGGCAGGATGGTACTTTCCCCTGCGAGCAGATGAGGACATCAGCTCTGCATCCTGCCAGGGATTTCAGCGTGAGCTGTGGGCAGGCATGTGCCCATGGGCTGGGATGGCCTTGAGGACACGCAGCTGATGGCACAGCTGGCACGGTGGGCAGCAGGTCACCCTGCAGCAGGGATCACTGCCTGGCCACCCGTCCGAATTGGGGTGTATGGATTTGCTGCTGGCGAGGCTACATGTTTAAAATTCACTAGCAGCTCGAGGTCACTTCCACTAGAGGCTTTAATTAAAGTAGAGATCAATTTTTGTCAGCGGACTAGCAGAGCACATTCTGTACTTTTCCTTCAGGAGCCACGTTCCCTCGCTCGTACAGAAAGCGTCACAGGGAGGGGGGAGCTCTGCAGGAAAGGCTGAAGCACCGGAGTCACTTTGTGATGCCAGGGGCCAACAGCTGCTGGAAAAGCAGCTGCATCCATGATCACTACCCTGCGCAGCAGGACGCAGACAGCCCACACTGCAGGCAGGGTGATGCAGTGGCTTTTGGTACGTAAGGGTCTCCCCTGGGATCCTGCCTAAACGAGGAATATAATTTGCAGACATCTTTGCTAAGCAGCACATCAGGTGAGGGGTTTATGTCACCCAGGCTGTGCGTGGCACTGCTGGGCACCTGATGGCTTTGTTTTCCTCTTGGTTTTGAGAGTCAAGGCCCCCCCGCCGTGACAGACTGCCACAAAATGCATTCGTGTTATTGGCAAGATCTCAGGAGTGATTGCTTCCCGGGGTTTTAAAAGAAAAAGCAACCTGCACACTTTTAATGGACACCAACCCCTGCCATTGTGCCTTCCCTCCACACGCCACAGCTCCTCACAGAAGTTGTGCAAATCCAGCTTCAGACAGTGCAGCGATGCTCAACATACCTCCCAGCCTACAAATACACTTGTCCCTATGTATTTCTTTTATTTTTATTTTTATTTTTATTTTTTTTTTAGCAGGAGGTAGTAGAAAGGGAGGGGATCTGGGGGGGGGTGGCACCACTGGAGAGCCAGGGCTGGCCAAGGCGCTGTGGGGTGGCAGCAGAGCTGTGGCAACCTCCTCCCTCAGCGCAGGGCTCCGCACTGCTCTCCCTCCTGGGACCTCAGAGCAGGGACTGCACGAAGAAACTGGAAAACGGGAGATGCAGCAAAAAAAATCGGAGGGATTTATCTATGGGAAAACAACCAATAAAGCTGCATAAACTTGTGCAGTCAGGTGACCAAAAGGAGAAGGAAAAAGAAAAAAAAAGTGCTGCAGCTTACTGGGGAGCAGGGAAAATATTTGCTGCAAGGACGGGGAGCTCGCTGATTCCTGAGCTCATGTTCCTCCTCTGGCTGGAGCGCAGCATTGCAGGTCTCGCTTGCTGAGCACGTCCTGCTGTCTTCTCCTCTTGTCCTCAGCTAACCCTGCCGGCAACGCTGCGCTGAGCATCTCTCGGCGCTGGGACATGCTCTGCCACTGCCCGGCTTTCCCTGGCATCCCACAGCAGGTGAGCAGCCAATGTCCAGTCCCATCACCCCATGTTCCCTGAGAGGGCTCTGCAAGGCAGCATTGAGCTCAACCTGGCTCTTTCCAAGCACTGTGTCTTCCCTCCTGCCTCTCAGTACTCGTGCCCATGATCCTCCTTCCCCCGAACCAGAGCCCCTCTGACCCCGTCCTCCTGCCCTGTCCTGCCAGTGACAAGCCCCAGGTGTGGGGCAGCAGCTCTCAACCTCTGTGAATGGGGCTGCTCCCCCGGGCAAGCGTGGCAGCACCTGCAGCTCCTGACCCACGGGGCTGCCAGGAGCTCAAGGTCAAGCTGAAGCTGCTGAGGAGGGACAGAGGGGGACACAGAGAGGGGACTCACATTTAAAGGTAAAAGGCAGTCCAGGAGACCTCCTGGTGCTGCAATGGAAGGTGAAGGGTGGCCAGGTGAGCTTTAACTTCTGGTAACAACTTTACCTCCTCACTCCTGCCTGCTGGAGCCACTTCCTACAGAGCAGGCAGGGTGCAAACTGGAACATGAGATGCTCCAGTAGCCCAGCATACAAGAATACCATCTTTTTTTTTTCTTTTTCCTTCTAAAATGGGCTAAACTCTGCAGCAAGACAAGATTTGTGATCATGATGTGAAACCTTCCTTTGACTATTACTTTGCTTAACTGCACCCAAGGGTGCCATTCAGATCCTACAGCGATCTCTTCCCTCAAACACTTCCCTGCTTCTCAGTGCTTTAGGATACCAGTGACAGCTCTTAAAGATTTTTTATGCATCTGGTTTCTCCCAGGGAGGCTTAATCTGGCATTGTGCAGAAGAGGGAGGGTGCTAGGACCTTCAGCATTTCCACACTGAAGTCCCCTCCCTGTGATTTGGCTCTGTTAAGCATTTGCACAGCAAACATAAAGTGTTTCTGCACACTCCCAGCAGACTGCACCCATTTAGGAAGCTGTAGACAAGAGGTGCTGGCAGACGGGTTGTTCTGGGGAAGCAAGTGAGACCAGAATGTATTCCAAAACACACAACCTTTTGTGGCAAAGATCTCTGCTAGAAGTGACCAACAGGTTCTGGTGAGCTGCACACCCATCACCCCAGCTTCAGGACCTGATGCAACGCCTTTGTGAAAATGAAATGGGCAGAGAAGCTTCTTGTTCCCTGCTTAACTCAATTCCTCACTTGTGATACTAGACTGGTAGCCTCCAGGGAGAAGAAAGTGCACTGTCAGAAGAACATTTCACATTGAGTCTTGAATTTCTGCATTTCTTAAATTTCTCCTGAGGGCTTAGGAGGACTCTTGAGGTAACCAGCATCAGAAGCCTTAAGGGACTAAGAAGATTAGAAAAGGGCTGTGGTGAAGGACTTGGGTAGGAATTCTGCTCGGCCAGACTTGAGGCAAAAAAAAATAAAATAAATATGTATTCATACTGAGCTATTAATTTATTTTTCTAGAAACATTCTCCTGCTTAAATTATAACCAAGTCCTGGCACTACTGAGTGCTATGATTTAATACCCCCATAATTAAAGACTTTGTTGTCATCCAAAGTCCTCACTGTGCAGAGAAAAATCAGCTCAAGAGCAGTAGAAATGTTTTTTACAAGTCAAAAACTGATTAGCATGAATACTTGTGAGGCAGCTTCCGGCACACAGTCCTCAAACCTCCTGTCAGCTGTCCCCCCTATCCCCAGGGCAGAGTTTGGGTGCACCTGCCCCAGCCTGCTGGCCTTGCCCACATAGGTTTGATCAAGCAAGGATCAGTGGAGTCCAAAATACTAATTTAGGCCTTCCCCATTAACATAATCTGGAGTAAGATGGGCAAGACAAATCACGAAGTAACTCAGGAGCACTTGGGCAGGCAGGGTTGACAGATGCTTACCCTGGACATGCTAGAAAAGATGTTGGTGCTGTTGTAGCTACTGTGAACTCTCCACTGCTCAAACACTGGAGCATGAGGGGAGCTTTAAAAAAAATCCCCTTTATTAGTCACTGCACCATTCACACACCAATACTTGAAACGTTCCTAAGTATTTCTTTGGGACTACTGCTTTGACAAGTCAAAAGCCTTTATTGTTTTATCACACTTAAAATGCCTGAAGACCCTGCAGAGTCCTTATGATGATTCAGCCATAGTATAGTAATAGAAATAATTTATAAATTAATTAATAGGGCCAGTGACTTGATGAAATGACAACTCTTAACACAAACCAAGGACACAAAACTTCAACACTGTATTCCATCACAAAGACTTCTATTGCTCCTCAAAATGCATTTATGGGCAAAAACACACACTTTTTTTGCAGCATTCAGGTAAGGACCTTCAAAGTATCTTTCAGTTTATGTAAAACCTCCATGTGAACCAAGTGAATTTACCATGAAACTAAAGCAAGTGTCAGTTGCAGACTGTTTTCACATGTCAAGACAGACGACTATGAACTTTAAAACCTCCCTCTTCTGCTTTATTGACAGGTAAATTGTTCAAAAATGTTCTCACAATTCAATAATTACAAAGACTTAGACTTACATTAAAAAAGTAAAAACCAGAAAACCCCCAAAGCAGTAGTGTCCAGCTCTAACTGAGCCCCTTTATCAAGAATCTGAGAAAAAGAGCAAGAACTGTCGAACACTTAACTCAAAAGGATTAAATGTTGACTAGAACACTCAGTTCAAACTAAAGATAAGTGCACGTCCTATACAGTGTTTCAGAAAAGAACATTAGCCATTGGTATATCATTAGCCCATTTAAACCAAATTTTAAATAAGTGACATCCAACTGTCATAAAATTGGCACAGAAGGCACACTAGTGTGACAATGACAAACTGGATATGCCAGCCACTGAATTAATTACAAGCCTTTAATGAAACATGGTCACAAATCTTTGATTACTAAACGTATAATACATGGAAGCATGAGATTAAATATACACGCAAAACATCACCACTGCACGTGGGCCATAGCAAAATATACAGGAGTGTGTTGTGCATTTTTCTACATGATCAATACTTGATTAATAATCATGGGGTCTTCATGCAGGTGAGGATACAATTAATGAGAAAAGCAGCACCCCCAGTAACACATCCTTCACGTTCCACTTTGGTAACCAATAAAACAGACTGATGTTGTAGTGTGATAAAGTCCCCTTAGATCAAGCAGATCCACGAGAAGGCTTGTTAGCTAAACCACGTAGTGTGTCCTTACACCAAAAAACCCAGGAGAAACAAACTCCTCAGAAGGAGATAGACAGGAACTAGGAATAAATTTTATTTTTTTCACAGCAGTAATTACCAATATTTTAAAAGCCCTGACTAATGACTGATTGGTGAGGACTAAAAAGCAGGGTGTGGGTAAAAGATAACTGGCAGTAGTCCTATGTACAAGACTAAAAAGTTGGTAGAAAGATAGAAAGACAGTTACGCAGCTGTATATGTAATGGCTAAATTAATTAAAAGGCCACAAAACCATAACCGACTTTTATTCAACTTCCTGGTGATTCTATTGATGTTGGAAACGACCTACAGCTTCCAAGCATTCTCCTTAAGATTTAGGAAACAAACAGTTATGGGAAAAAGGGAAAAGTGTATTCATTTGAGGATGTAACTAGACCTGCTCGCATTTCCTACGTAGAGGTCCAAATTGTGTCTAAAAGGATTTCCTGCTAATGAGACATTACATCATTCTATAGAAAAATAATATTCCTGATATTGTAGAAACATTATCAGTATCTCTCTCTATTTCTTTTTCAGCAAAAGAATAAGACTATTTACCGGTGGCCTCAAATGCTCCTATGCAATCAAACTGTGTCACAGCTGTGCAGAAAGGAATCAACCATAACTGAGCGGTGAACAATTCTGCATAAAAAGCTCAATTGCTATTTAGCAAAGAATTCTCTTCATTTCAATAGTCTGTATCTACAATTTGGATATATAATTATTCTTGTACAACACTAGAGATTCACTGTCAGTCTTGGCACTAAGCATCTGAGACAGCTCTGCCCTGCTCTTGAATACTCCATGGAGTAGTAGATGATTAAAGCCAGAATGGTGAGAGTGGTAGTGTTATGCATCACAGGTTGACTGGTCCAGTCCATCTAGTGTAAGCTGATTCCTATGAGGAGAGTTGGGACTCGGGGGACCACTTGGGTTTGAGCTGTTGGATGGAGTAGAATGTTTGGTGGAGTCTGAGTCAGGCTGTCAACAAGAAACATTAAAAACAGAAAGTCACGCTTACTTAAAATAAATTATTTACACTCAAAAGCACTCAAAAACCAGGGTGAACAATACCTACACAGCAGTGTGTATTAGATTAATTTCATAGCTAAACATTCATGCAGATACTTCCGTTATGGTTGGACTTGATCTTAAAGGTCTTTTCCAACCAGAACATTCTGTGGTTATTGTCAGTAGGCTGTAGTGCACTCCTCAAGGTGACATTCTGACCTAACAGTAATGATAGCAAAGTATGTGAAAAATGCTAAATCCCAGGCTGCTCTCCTTTAACATAGCAAAGCTTTTCTGATGGAGCCCACTGTTGTTCTAGATTCACCAGCCTGTGTCTTTTAAGCAATTTTTAAATCATCTTCAGTTGGGTGAGAAAGGAAGGAAACAAGCACATGAACTGTTTACAAAACAGCAACAGCAACAAGCGTGTGAAGTGCCTGACAAAAAGAGTGAAGGTTGCCAAGTATCAGGCTGGAGATCTGGAAACAAAATATACTTACTGGAGAAGCCCTACATCAATATCTAACAGACAGTCTATCCACAGTTATTTCCCCAGTGTTAGATTGGTTGTTGGATATTTGCCTTCACGGACAGGTCTCAGTTCACCAGGATGGCTGGCAAGTTTCCCCCTATTTTGGTGAGTTACAACTCTGAGCACTGCACACGTTCACAGCTAATGAAATACTGCACGGGAGAAGCTGGTACCACTGCAGTAAGTTATTTTCAAGAAAGGGAATATATATTTAGCAAATAGACGGAAAGGTAACTTCCTTCAAGGATGCTGTTCACAGGTTTTGCATGGATCAAACAATAATAAGATCATCTATAACAAGATTATCCTAATGTGATCCAGGTCATGCTGAGATAAAGCCAAAAGACATGGGAAAAATACTATAAAGCCAAACAGTGGTAAGAGAGCTTCCTTTTTCAAGTTTCAAGCTATTCGGTTTTTTAATTTAAGAACTTGTGAGAAATTTTAAGACCTACAAAAAAGAAAGTGTTGTAAAAATCTTAAAATGCACCATCACTTATGACTACAAAAAGCAATAAATTATTAATCATGGATTGCAATGGAATTTAGGAAGGATACTGAAGAGCAATAATTTGTCATCAGCACCTTGGAAAATTAAGACAGGCTCAGAAATACCCGTGTTCAGAGATCCCCATTTTCATAGGCTTTTAATGGCTTACTCAAGGTGACGAAGTCAGAGCACGGCTCTGGACCAATGCTTTAACTTGGGGTGTCCCAGGGCAACCTGCAAAGGCCTTGCTTCAGGAAAACACCCTTCAAAATCCAGAACATTACATGGGTCTGTAGCCGGTTACCAAAAAACACTACAAAGTTGCAAAGATACTGATGTAGTTTGCCTCCCAGTCATAATTCCTAACATTTTCCTTGCAGAGGCAATGCTTGAGCAAAGCTTGGAAGAAGATACACCCATGACAAATCAAGGAAACACAAATTATATATTTTCTCTCCTTAGATTCAGGGCCAACAGGTTTGTACAGCCAAGACATTTTCAGTTTGGTGACTACCGGCATGTAGTTTTACTCTTGCTAAAAGCAGTTTTACATATTTTAAAATATGACTCCTTCTCAAGTTACATGACAAAAAGTCTTCCTTAAGGCAGCACAGAAAATTACTTAACTAGTCATATTACTTTGGTATTCTATGCTAATAGCCTGAAGAACATTTTTGGGAGTTTTGAGGACATTTCATCAATTAGTCAAGTTTCTCTTGCCTACAAAGCTTAAGCCAAGACATAGTACTTCTTAAAATATCACCAAAAAGAACTTTTCCCAGCTTTGCTTTTGTGATGGCATATCTAACTTGCAGTTGTGTATTAAAAGCTGGAGAAAACACCTGGGGAAGAAAGACATCTCCATAAAGACCATGGTCTTTAGGAAGTATTTCCTTAGAAATTTAATTTATTGGAAAAAGGCAATACAGTCTCTACAGTAACAGTACATTGTTGGTCTCCACTGAACAAAAGCTACTTTACCTCTTTGTCAAACTCCTGGTCAGGGTCGGACATACTTCGGGAAGGCATGGCTCCTCCCACATCACTGCCACCTGCAGAGAAAGCAGGAAAAAAGGGCAGGATTACACCTCTTGTTGAACCCACAGACTACGGCTCAGAATGGACAAGCTTGCTCCAAAGCCTTACTTGATGTGGGCCACGAGATATAGGATTTGTTTCTCTGCTGCTGCTGCTGCTGCCGTGAGAGGTTAGCTGTAGATGGACAGGGTTTTTCATCCTGTGCAGCAGGTAGGACACTCTACAGTTGAAATAAAACACCTTGTTAGCTAGCAACAAAAGCTATCCAACTAGCAGTTGTTACTCATGAAAACTTTACTGTGCTTTAGAAGTTATTAGAACAACCCAGTGTTGGTAGAAAAACTCTGAACTTACTTGACCACATCCACATATTTTCAGTAACAGACACAAACCCTGAGAAAGACAGAGAAAGAACTAAGCCCCATAGCAGCCACTGGAACCTGTCAGCTAGCAAACCCTCTATGAAGGGGCAGGGAGGGACTGCACCAACAGCTCTGCTTTCCTTCCTCCTCCTGCTGA
>NW_009953598.1:242205-263601 GCF_000747805.2 Chaetura pelagica | reverse complement strand
CTGAAAGGACAAATTTATTACACTCATCTGGGCTAGCTGAGAAGGACAAGAGAAAGCCCGAGTAGCAGCTATAAAATGGAGGGTACAGAACATAAAGGTGTACCTTTGCCCCTTCCCCTTGTGGATTTAACACTAAAACAGCTCATAAAATGTTGTGTTTGCTAAATACAAAATAAAGCTATAAAGCACTGCAACTTACATGCTTTTAGTTACCTCCACAGCATCAGATTTTTTCCCCCTTGCTTTTTGCTGTATAACCAGCACAGTGCCACAAGCACACCATCTCAGATCCTAACAGTTTGTAGCTACTCCTACCCTTGGCTAGGGAAGCAGAGGAGGGACAGGAAGAGGAAGAAAGCAGAGGGGAGCCTTGCAGTGAGGAATGGCCACTCTGGAGAAAGATTTCAACAGAGACGGGGCTTGTGTGATAGACGTGCTCAAAGCCTGCTGGAGGTGATAGCAGAGCAGAACGCTGAGAGGATGAGGGGGAAGGAAATTCATTCTGTTATTTTAAGAAGACAAACAAGAAAAAGGAAGGAGAGAAGACCGATTATTTACAAAACTACTAACAAGGTCCTGGCAGTGATATCTATTTCTTTCAGTTTCTCATTCGTAAGTCAGCTAAGAGTATCCTCTTGTACAGGATTTAGAAGCATTGCAAATCAGGAAGGTTCACCTTTCTCAAAATGATTAAACGAATAGTTTGATAAAGAGAGTACTTGAACCCCATACAGGTCATCTTCACAGTTTTTCTAAGCAAGAACAAATGCACATATATCTCCCTAGTTTTTAAATATATTTTACCAGTGGGAGGTCCATGAGAACCTGCATTCCATCTCCAGGTCCCATATGAGCCACATGGTTGAAATTCGTTGGGTTAGAAATCATCTTTGACCTTAGCTCAGGGTCTCTAAGCATTTCCCTAAAGGAACAGAGTGATTTTTATTATTAGCATTCCCAGTCTGTCCATGTCCATGGATATTAAGTTACATACCATGATTAAATTCTTACCGCCTTTGCTGTAACCGTTCTTCCTCAGGAACCTTAAATACAAATCTTCTTTTGCTCCTAGTTCGAAGCATTTGCTTCTTGCTATTGTCAGATGTTTCTGGTACACTGAGGGCAGCTCCTGCTGTAACATCACAATGCAATTTCACACAAAGGTACATGCTGACCCAGACATATCCAGTACAAGTTTCATCTCAAGCAAAGGTAACACTGCTTAAAAATACCCTATGAGCTTTGTATCATTTTCCCACTTCTCCCCTTATTCAGAACTCACCTGCAAACTTGTTTTTGAAATATATTAGTCGGGGTGGCTCGCAGTTAAGGAGATTCAGTGTGCCATCCATGTTTAATGGTCTGATCTGTTTTGAGGAAGGAGGCAGAGAATGAACTGAAGCCTAGCACACACTGTGAAGAAACATCTCATCTGCAACGAACCCAGTTAAGTTCTATATTCAAAGAAAACTACTCACCCTTCGCAGGCCAATAGTCTGCACCCACTCCATAGTGTTAACATCAAACACATCGACACCATATTCACTATACACTGTTACATACGAAGAATTGCAACCTGCATAGATTAAAAACATACAGAAAACACTAATGTGGCTTCAGTAGTCCAGAACTGACATTTCTGAGCAAATTTCAATAGTTATCAGTTTTACACTCTGTACAAGATACATTTTAAAACACTTTTTCCCAGTCCCTTTTTCAAACATATTTTTGTGATAACAGATTTGCTAAAAACTGCCAGCATTATGGGAAGATTTAAGTTTGACCCTTTCAGTATTTAAAACTTCAAATTATGATTTCAAGAAATTGCAGGGTGTCATCTGAAGTTTTCAGATGCACAGAAATTTGTTACTTGGTAGGAACTGAGCAGCAAGCTCTTCTACAGATGCAGATTACTTCATTTCGGAAGCAGAAAACTATATATACATCTGCTGTGTGCAAGGGAAGAGAGGGCCACCATCTGTGAGGTGGGTCATGAAGTCATGATGCAGATCTGTTCTCAATTTCCTTCCTCTTTTGCTAACAATTATCTAGCTTTGGATGTTCATGTATGGGTTGCTTTCATCAGGTTGACAGAAAAATGTCACAATGCTCAAAGCCCACAACCCATTTTCTCGTCTCAACTTTTGTTTTTAAAGCTTAAAAGGCATCAGCAGACAAGTTTATTTTAGGTCAAACAAAAAGCAGAGATCACTAGAGCTTCATATCGACATCCTTCTGCTCATATAACAACTGTGTCCTGATGTAAAGAGCAGTTGCTAGAAATCTATGGAATTTAAAAGAGAAAAGAGCTGCTTCAATTAACAAAAGGAAAATAACCCAGCAGGACACTAAACACATCACAGAATCTTCTCATAAGAACTGAGGTAAGGTTGTGGTGCTATTTTAAAAATTAATTCACAGAAAGCTCTGGTCCGCTCTCATAAATATGTATGCCAGGAGTGGTTTATGGTCAAGTATTTATTCTATGGGGTCATGATTAGCTTGGATGTCCAAATCAAGGATACCACTGAGCATTAGACAGAAACACCAACTGCTTCTGCCTGGCCAGCTGGTAGCCACGGTCAGCCCTGCCCAGTCAGAGCTGATAAGCTTGCTCTGATCTCACTGGTTCCCAGTGAGACACATCAATGTCTGCACTGGGCTTGCCCACACTACAGCTTTGAGACCTGCTGGCTCTGAGTCTTTGTCCCGTGCCACACTCAAGCTAAGCAGCCCCCCAGCACCCACACTGACTCAACAGAGAATCAGCACATTAGGCTGGTTGAACCACAAGCTAGACAGGTCACTCGAGAGAACAGAGCTGACTGTTGTGACGGAGACCTTGGCTTCTCCTAGCATGAGGGGACTGAATGCCCTAGAGACAAATTCTCCATCATACCCTAAAACCTCTCTGCAACATGGTCCTTTGCCACAGCAGAAACTGCAACAGAGGGAGAACTATTTCCACTTGGATGATGTCCTGATGGGATAGTTAAAAAAAGCCACCATCATCAGTGACAGTCACCAGGACTGAAGAGGGAGGACAAAGCTAATGGAAAGGAAAGTAATTCAGTTTTCTTTGGCAGCAAAGTTGATCTTTCTACAAAAACAGCCCTAGGCCAAAACCACTCAGGACTGCACATATAAGAATGCCATAAAATAGTTTACAGCAAGAACACCTTCTAATAGTAACAGACAAAACAATTAACTAGTTTACTGAATTGCAAAAATCCTGTAAAGTTGATAAGGGAAAAGGAAACATTAGCTTTGGCTAATAGCATTTTAAAGTAAATTTGCAAATACATTGTTTCCTTGGGCCTTTGCTTCAGACTTCTGTACAAAACTAGGTCAGAAAAAAGCAAACTATTTCAGTTCAAGACAATTAAACAAATTGCTATTAGAGCCTGGCCTGATCAAGCCAACTGCTCAGCGTACTATTTAAACAGAAAACAATTTATTGTTCTCAATCATACAAAACACTTAATTGTTATTTGAGCTTCAAACAGAAATTCTGCTTTTAAAATGGACTGCCTTTTGAGTACCAAGTACTGAGAAATATTCTGCATGTGTCTCTATCCTAATTACGTGACAAACCAGTGTGCCTGGAAAGAGCAGTTGAAAAATTACCTGCCTAGATTATTTTTGGAAATTCATCCCCTAAAAACTTTCCCAACAGGGAAAAAAAAACAACAGGTCTGTCAAAAGCAAATTTTTACCACTTATTTTGTTATCTTTATGAACCCTTAGGGTTGCAGTTACATTTTACCTTCAACTTCCTATTGTACTTTGAGTACAGGACACAGAAAACATCCTACAGACAACTAGACATTCACATGCTCTAGGAGAGCAAAGACCTTTACAGAATTTCACAGACCAGTAGTCTTGTACTGTCCTGCATCCAGGACTACCCTCAGCTCCATAAAAGTTAGTTCACGTTCCATTATTTATTCTTCTGTGTCCTGTAACAAGACAGGGCTTCTTCTCTTGCAGCAGGCAGGAGCCTCAGCCCAGGAGATAGCCAAGTCCAAAACTCCCACCAGGAAGAACCGTGTATCCTGTTAACTCATCAAAACTTAAACTGCAGATATTGAAAGACAAACCGAAGCAATATAGAATACAATGCTGATCATTTTTAGACAAGTAAAGCAGCAACAGGGATATGGCAACAGAAAAACATATACATACTACAGGCAACAGGAGTTGCAGGCCACATAAGTTCCTGCATGCGTGACCTTCGACCTTGCGAATCGACGTATACTCCCATATGGCTGAAGCAAAGCAGGTATTCCTCATTACTGAGCTCCACAGCACAAAGGGCATCAAAAGACTGCTGTGAGAGGAAGATAAGCGAGGGGTCATTAGGATTTACCAGGTTCATAGATTGTCCATCTCCCTGGATGGTCAACAGAGAGAACCCAGACTGGTAGCCAACACAGAGCTTGTCCTTGAACACTGCCATCCACTGTACAGTTCCTGGAGCCTGGATTTCACTGAATTTTTTGTGGAAAGGTTTAGTTCTGTGAACTTCATAGCAAAAAACCTGTCGCTTGACAGCCACAAACAAACAAGTTGAAGAACTCTTCTTTAGTGTTCCTGTCGTAATCAACTGGCAGCCTTTAGTTTCTGCAAGCTTAATGTCAAAGTTTCCTTCTGACCCATCCAGAGAGGCCCAGGGGTAAAGGTGAACATGATGGTTCCGACCACAGATGAGGATGATAATTTTCTCTTTGGGAGCAAGCTCTATCTGGTACACCTTCTTGCAGTCAGCAGCTCGGACTATCACTGCAAAGGAAGCAAGAGCTGCTGTAAGTTAAACAGCAAAACCACCAGACTGCAGTGTTAGATACTGATCTCTGAAAAATTAATCTAAAGACAGACATGCACCAGGTAAGGCTGGGCACTTACTACACATGCTCATTGCTCTGTTGTTATTTCTCAGGACAATGCACCAAAACATTCCTGCAACTCTTTCTATGGATATAAAATCTTGCTTCAGCAACATTTTGAAGGGAAAGGCTCTTAACCTCTAAGATAAATGGAGGAAAAAAAAAAATAAAAAATCTGTACTATCTACACACTGCAAGATGGTGTTTCTTCTGAAGCTGGTCCCACCTTCAGGAAAAAACATCAGCACCTTCAGTAAATTATGGAGAGAAGACGAGAAGACCAGATTAGCAGAACACAAAGAGAAGAAATACAAAGGATTTAATGCTGGTAGTTGAGGATATAAATGCTGTACTATCAGTAAATGTCTCAGCCAAACACAAAAGCAGTACAGTAAGGGGATGTTAAACATGTACAGAGAAAGGCAAAAAATGCTATGTGCAGTGGGGAAAGGGCTTAACCTGTAGGAAGAAAGGTCTAAGACAGGCACCAGGAAATGCCTTCTCACTGTGAAGACTCTGAAACTCTAAAGGTAACCTAGAGAAGCTGGGGAGTTCCCACTGTTTGAAGAGCTGTTTTAAAGCTGGGATAGAAGCAGCTAACAGGGTTACAGGTACAGCATGTTTGGCTTTTGGGATTGTGGGTATATGGGCACTTTCAAGAAAGTGCCATAAGTATTCCATGGGGTACAAACAGAAGAGTCCAAGTAATTCCAAATGAGGAAACATAATACATAATATGCATAAGCCAGTTCCATTAGAATATAATATCAATGTTTCTGTTAACTGAATGCATCCAACATACTTGTGAATTACAATTTAAAAAATAACAGGAAATTCTATGTCTTTTTCAGTAATATTTGAGTAACCTAGCCAGGTCACCAAATTCTGTAAAGTTATAACAAGAAGTTTAAGCTGTTCAGAGCACAAAGCCAAGTGTTTTGTGGCATCCCCCCAACTGATGATTTGTCTGAAGAAATGTTCTATGAAACAAACAGCTGCTGGAACTTTGTCAGAGAGGAAAGGTTTTTTTCTCCCTAGCTCAAACTCCTGCTTACTGTTTAGTTTATTTGTCAAGAACTAAGTGATACTCTGACCGAAGACCTTTGATACAAGCAGCTGGCAGCTAATTAACACTGAAAATTGCAACTGCCATTAAATGAAAAAGATATTAAGATTAATAAAAATGCTATTAACACGCAGGAACTGGGCACAGAAAATTCATACAAAACATGTTTTAACTTAAAACCAAAACTGATAATTTGTTTTCACATTTACATATGAGACAGTGATGCAGATAAGAATTCCTTCATGAAATGACCTTTCAAATTAAATGTACAGCTTTCTTTTATAAAAGAAGCTGTCCTGGAATCTCTGGAATTACTTGCATCTCAATTATGTTTATATCTAAGTACTTAAGAAAATGGTGAGCACTGGAAGGTTACTCAAAGGAATGGCATTTATTACTGCTAAAAAGAATTTCAAATATCTGCTGTCTTTGTGTATAAAGTAGTTTTTCCTGGAATTGGCCAATGGCTTATTCTAAGCAAGAGAAAGCAATAACATTTTGTTCTTTTCCTTAAAACTATATCCCTGACTTTGTACTTAGATTTTGGTTTGAAAGTCAAGTCTTTAAATACCTGTATTCACTGCTGTGTTTTAAATTGAAATGCAAGTTTTAGCATGACTACACTCCAAATTTCAAATAGTCACAAACTAAATTGTATTGAAAAAGGAAATTAAAATTCTTCCATCAAGTTTAAATTTAAAGAAATATCTTCTTTGAAATCTGAATGACAATGACTACAAAATAGTCAAAGGGATACTTCTGGAGTGTCCTAGGGCATTTTTTCCAAAGTTGGAAAATGGATGCAGGCATCTTTTCATTTTACAAATCTCTATCACTGACCTCAACATCCTCAACTCCCAGACAGCTAAAGACACCAGAATAACCTAAGCTCAGAGATGATAAACACAGGAGAATAAAGCATTAGTTATTTTATAAGAAACAATTCTACCAGAGAGCCAAGGAAGGCTCTTAGATCACACAAAGTATGGATTCAGATTGTTGATTAAATTTAGAGTGCCTCAGGAGTTATAAGAAAGGATGATTTCATCACTAGGTATGTTTGGTGCTTTTAAAGTCAGAGAGGAAGAAATAACTAATATTTCCTATGTTAACTTGGAAAAGGATAAATATTGGCAATTAATGCATTTTAAATCTGTGCTGCTGCTTAAGAATGTATTACTTCTACAGTTTAACTCAACTGTTTTTTACCTTTTTTGTTCATGAGTTTGTTCAAAATACAAGTATCTTATTTTGGAAGCAGACTGTAAAGTTAATGAGGCTTGTTCTTTCCTTTTCCATGTTTAAAATTGCATTTTGTTCAGCTTGACCCCCGATGATGCCCATGCTCATGTGCCAGCAATCCTTTTGCTCTTCACACTTTGGCCACCACACCAAGGCACATCTCCCATTGTTATTTGTGTTTGTGCTCAGAACATCAGGTTAAAAGGAAAAACAATTCCTTTAGGCTCTGGCAGTGATGCCTAATAATTCACCAGTAGAGGGATAGGCCTGGGCTACCCAGTGACTACACAGCACACGCTTTGCTGTGGTACCTGGAGCACACTGCATTTCTGGAATGGACATGGTATGAGTCTTCAGAAATAACAGCCTAGATTGATTCTACTTTTCCCAAAGCAGAGGGCAGAGCGATTAAGAAGAGGAAGGAAAAAGCAGGTTCAGGATGAAGCAAAGGGTCAGGGAAATGCAGAGGTTAATGGAAAGGGGCAAGCAAGGTATTTGCTTTGGCCATCATCAGCCTGAAACAGAATGTGAGTGGTTGTCAGATTTCTGGAAGAAATTACAATGATGCATAGTGGCTTTAATGGAAAGTCTACAAACTCTTGTGCTGCTTGCACTGGCTGCCTATATTCTCACTCATGGCAGCTTAAGTCCTCTGATGGTGCAGGCTGGAACAAGTCTCCTATGTCACGTTTTTCTCATTCAAGTTCTATTTAGTAAGTGCCTGACAATTCACTGTGTGTCAACTGCTACTGTGTGTGCTGGAGCATTTTGCTACCTGCTGTGGGAACACAGCTAAGGAGAAAATGTGTCAGAATATGCCCAGTAGCCCATCCCTTTAATTTCACCCAGTCAACTGAGCGTAATGATAATGACCAAATTAGTGTTTGTATCTCACATTCACTTATCCTTCTCACCAAATCACTGAGTGCTTAATACTTACTGTGGAGAACTTACTATACACAAAGGGCTCTTGCATAACCTATATCATATCAGCACTAAAAATGATGGAGTTCATTATTCTGTATGTAATCACCATATGCATTAAGGCCCCACTTACCATCACGGGTCACCTCTATCACATACAGTCCTTCTTCTGAACCAATTGCTATTCGATCTCGATCTAAACCAGAAAGGAAAAAAAAAAATAAACAGGCTAATAAATGCAGTTATACACGATCGTACCTTTAAAACAGACTGTTTTCTTTGAACAGCTGGAAAAAATTTCCAGACAAACAGACTTTCAACAGTAAATCAATTTTGGTTAAGTTCACATGGTCTGCCAAAGAATGCTATATAAGGTATTCCTAAAACAACTAAACAGTATTGTTTACTCCAAGTGGATAAAGAAATTTGAGTATCAATGCAAGATTAGCATTTTTCCCCCATTATTAAACTGCTATGAAGGAATTCAGCTGAGGAATTTATTTCATGGTGTCAGTGTTCTTGTTACAGAAGCCCATCTAAAAGCTCCAACAACTCTCACACACTTAAAAAAAGTTAAAACAAACATACCTACAATAGCAGCAGCTAAACTTGCTTTAATAAGAGGCAGTGTACTGTCATAGGCTTCTTGTGGAATATGCACAACCTGGTTTTTCAGCCTGTTTTTGTGCAGGATTGACTGCAACCCTTCTAGAATTCCAACCCACTTTCTCTTCTCATTCTCATTTTCTGTCAGGATCAGTAGAGAACAAGACTTCGAAGGCAAACCTAGGAGAGAAGCTGTCACCTTTTAACAGACAGAGAGAGTGAAATTAGTAAGAGTAGTAAAAGCCCTTTTTGTCACTGTTACATAGTTCACAGAACTGTGAAAGTAAAATACACTTAACAATGCAAGGATGTACCCATGTGGTATGCAATGGCAAAAATAGCCACAGTGCTCTGAAAAAAAATCTCACATGCCTCAGTGGTTTTGCTTAAAAATACTCAGTTGTGTTTAATCATCCTGAATCCTAAAATACGGGCAAGGAATGCTATATTCCTTTCCTAGTAATTGGAATTAATACAAGTGAGCAAAAGGCATCTTCCTGATCTGAACAGGGATTTCAGTAGCATGCAATAATTTATCCTGATCCCTTCCCCCACCAACTTCTAGTAACTTACTGAAAATGACACACATGCTGTCTGAGTCAGATGCATTTAAATCCAATGGCACTGCTATGTTCTATATTTTGATTTGGATACTTGATTTTCAAAATATTTGTCCTAGAGGGAAGACTATGTCATATCTGCATTAAAAGCTCTGGAGGAAAACAACCTTTGAGACCTAAGTACTGCATTCTCCCACTTCCCTAAGTGAAAAGAAAATCAGAATGGCTTCACTTAATTTTCAGGAAAATCTCAATGGAGAATGCATTCCCAATAGAAAAATGATCCAGGAACTTCTGTTGGCCAAAGTATGCACCTACTAATTCTTAATGCTAGCTCAGTGTCTTGGTTGAAGAGACCATAGAAATTGTGAGATCACGAGAACTATGTTTTCAGCCAGTGGCAAACAGGCCATCAGCCAGTATCAGCCCTCACAACAGATTTTCAGAGTAACAACAGTCTTAACAAAAAAAAGGAGCAAAAGGTGCAAAAATGCAAAACTGAAGGCTGTGACTATTAATACACAGGATAACACATCTTCAGCTTATATGTCTTGGCAAGAAAAGCACCATAAAAGATGGATGATGTGATTATGTAACATAGACTTTCTGAAAGAGTGAATTAAGCAAGAATATTAATCTTAAAGAAAAAAACAAAGCAACACACAACTGGAAGTAAACTTGGGACAAGAGGACAGAACTCAGAAGTAAGATCAAAGTGAAGAGCAGTAGGAAAAGAACTAGTTTGCAACTGCTAATAGCTCATATTACCCTGCATCAAGCTTTGTTCGCATCCTAAACTGTAACTAAGCATTAATATTTTAAAGATAGATGGAGGCAGAGTGGATATTTCTAAATTTGAAAACAAAGCAAAACCAGACTCCCGTGATGGTTTTCTCTTTGAAGTACCATCATGTATTACTCCTCAGTCTTTTGAAGGTGGCATCTTACATGCAGCCAAATGCAGGAAAACAGGAGAGGTTGGTCATAACAGACCTAGCATTATTCACCACACAAAAATCCAGTATTTGCTATGAAACTCAAGGCTTCTTAACTCAAACTGCTAATCTGTGGAAGGACTCCACTACAGACACTCTTACAGTATTGACGGCAGCACTTAAGACTGCAGTGTCTGGATGTTAGGACAGCCTAACATTCAGCTTTAAAAACTGGTTACCAAGGAGAAATGTTTGAATTTGAGACATGTTCTTCCTCTTCTCCATTTTATGAAGGGTCAGAGGTGGGAATAGTCTAGTGCTTGCCAGCATTCTGGTGTTGCTTTCTGCTGGTGGAAGATCCAAAAAAATGAAAATCTGTCTTTGGTGGGCCATCGATATCATCACATGTTACATAAAGTAATTAATATTAAAGAGGGACCACATTTTCACACAGATGATGAAAAGTAACAACTTTAACTGTTGTGTAGAAGCCACTCCATGTCATTAAGTCAGCAAGATGCAAACCTAAAAGTAAATAAAATTGAGAAAATAGACTCTCATGTATCAGGTATCACTTGTTTCCAGTTTTAGGAATTCCTTCTTTTGAAGTAAGGCATAAAACTGAGAAAAGAGGTGGACTTTGACAGCACCTTCTCTGGTTCCTGTCAACAGGGTATCTAAATAGATACACTCACACACCAGGCTTCTCATTAATTCACCAAATCTGTTTAGCAGGGGGAAAACTTAACAGATTGCGGAGACACTGTCATATCTATCCACAAAAGTATTCTCACATGAGGATATTTGGAAAAAGTTTATTTTTTTTCCTTAGGGACTCTTTCAGTTAAAAACTGCAAGCAAAAACTGGAGCAGCAAGTCAAGCAGGCTGAACTGTACGGACGCCTTGTTCTTAAACAAATCAACCACCATTTTGCATAGCTCATTTTTACCTTTTCCCATAGTATTCCACACTTGCTAATTTGAGAAGAGAGCAGGCAGATAGGAATTTAAAAAAATACGTTTATGAACAAAAGGAAAATGAAGGTAAAAGTAGCAGGAAACCAAAGAATGAAAATTCACAGCAGAAAATATTTCTACAAAAAAGGCAGAAAAGCAAAGCCAGAGAAGTACTCAAGGAGCCAAGATACTTTTTAAGCAAAACCCTAAAGTACTAAATGATTTGGATTGCGTGGGACTGTTGGCTCCTTTGGCTCCCATGTTCCACTAATTTGATTCTAAATGACTGAGGATCTGAGATGCTCAAAACAGGGAGTTTCAGTATTCAAAAGTGAGGGATTTCAGATATTGGCTACTACTGTACTCTTATCTATATTTTAACATTCCAGATTAAACATAATTCACAGAACAAAAGGAATTTATTTCCTATGTTTTAAAAACTAAATACAGTATTAAAATAGAACATATATCAAAAAGGTTATTGTAACTAATTATATTATGTTCGTTTTTTTCCTATTGTATTTAAATATGAAATTAGGGAAACTGAAATTTCAAATGTATTTTTTTCTACAAGTCAATACATGGCGAATTAGAAGCAGTGAACAAAACCCAGCTTCAGCCTACTCTGTTACAGCATCAGTTCCTAAAGCAAGAGTCCTCCAAAGCAAAGAAAAAAAAAAACAGGATCTGGAAACACCAATGGAAGAGGAAACAAAAATATTCTGAATTATAATAAAGAAAATAAAAGAAGTCAAACTTTATATACAATAAAGCATCAAAAGGGGACTTTTTTTCTTTACAATATGGTTAAAAGAGGAGCATCATATTGTTCTTCTAAACATTTCAGCACCCATTGTAAATTCTTATAAATCTGCATTACTTAATAAACATTAAATATGGATAATGTAACAAAACAAAACACTAGTATTTATTTTCTGTTCTCTTTAAGAGTAAGTTGGTAGCCATACCCTGAATATACAAGGGATGTCTTTACGAGTTGCATGTATGACATCAGATGCCAGGACAGAGCTCACGCAAAAATCTTCATCTCTAGTAAGAAAGAGAGCAAGAGAATCACATACATGCACAGATGAGCTTTATGCAGCAAAATCTAACTCACACAGAGGTCACAACTGCCATCACTGCTTTGTTATGCTCTAATTTGCTCCTTGGCCCAAACAACTCACAAGCTTTAGTTATGTTTCTACAACATTCAGTAGGTGTAACTCAGTCCACCTGAAGCTAAGTGGGGTGGCTTCGTGTAGTTTTGGTTTATCAACCACACCTATTCTACAATTAGCAGCAAGATTATTGCTCTTCCAGCCCAGTAGACACATTAGAAATGAATAATTCATACCTCAATGTGTAGCAAGAGAGGGGCCTTTGGAAAAAAAGAAAAATCACATAAAAAGCTCTTGGCAACATAATTATAGTTTGTGGGATTCAAATAAAGGTTTTCAAAACAGCCAGATTTTATTCTCTTATTGCAGTAAAATAAACAGACATCAGAACAACTTTTGCATTTCTAAGTGCTCCACCCCAGAGGGCTTGTCTACACAAGCCTTCTTAAACTGAATTTGACCAAGTTGATCACCATAATTGCCAATTTTTGTGTAAAGATGACACTAATGCCTGAAACTTGCCCATGCTATAATTCATAGCTGTGATGGTTAACATTTATTAAAACACCTAAAAATGCTCAGAAGACAGACTCAAAGAGGCAGCTACAATAAGCAGGTAAAGAGCATGGGACGTTGGCATAATAGCTGGCTGAGTAGCTTCAAGCAAGGTTCTGATGTGAATGCTGTTACTGCAAAGCTTCCAACACCTCTGCTTCTGCTGCCAGCATGTCAGAGAGAGCCGACACTGGCGGCTCTCAGAGAGTAAATGTCAGAACAGAACAGCAGTACTGGTGAAAGCCCGTGGTTCTGCTGTCTGGAAAAAGTATAAATCAAGGTCCTTGTGCATGCAAATGTGATATTCAACAGAGACTGAAGGTGCTGTAGCATTTAAAGGTATTACACTTTCTTGATATATCCATAAATTGACATAAAAAAAACTTCTTGGCTACTCCGATCAATGTTAAGTCTCAGATCTTTTGTAGACAGTGTTCAGTGGTTCACAGGGTTCATCATGAAAAAATTACTGCTGTGAGAAGGCAGGCTGAGAGCCACTTGCACTATAAACTAGTTGCTGCTTTTCTGAAGACTACTTCAGTTTTTCTAATGTTTCTGAAATTACTGGCTATGGGATGATCTGTGACTCAATGTTGACGTCAGAGCAAAGGGGGAAAAAACAAACTACCAAAATCTATTTGTTTGCCATTCGAGCACATGGAATTCTAGGAATACTGTAAACATTAGTGACTGCAGTGCAAGTTACTATAAAGTCACTTCTTGTTGAGCCAACTCATTCAGCCTAAATTTAGCTGCAGTCTATATTCAAAACACACAGGTCTTCTCAGAACGGAGCTCTCATGATCTTAAAGTTTCTTGTGTGCTACAAATAAATATTCCTGTTATGGAAAAAATTATAAAGAATTTCTACTCTGTCATAATACTACAAACCTGAGATCCAAGACTTGACTGGCAACAACTCCAGGCTGGGTGGATTTTCCTTCAGGCACATCATATAAGAACAGTTTGCAGTCACAGACAACTGCATAAGCCCTCTGCCACCCTTTCTTAACTCCTGTAGGCTTTGGGACCTGCGTATAAATAACTGATTGCTTATTAAATGTAAGCACATGCAGTAAACACAGAAAGCAGGGACATTTAGAAAAGCTTATATTTCGATCAACAGAATTTGTACATGTTCTATTTGCCCTTCAAAATGGAGTGAAAAATGTCAAGTAATCAAGCAATCATTTTTCCTCCCTTAAGTTCAACCATTCCCTGTTACAGTTTAATAAATATATTAAGTTAGTATTAGGACAAACAGTGGGGCTTGTATATTCCACAAATGCCAAAATGTTAGGACAGTTTACCTTTTATATTATGCTTACATCAACAATAACAGAAATTCTTCCTTAAAGCATGCTTTTTCTTTCCCCTTTGCTTCTTATGAGATTGTAGCTACTAATCTACTAACCTTTAACTCTTGTAGCAAAACCAACCTTTTCTCCCACATCTAAAGCAACAAAGGTTAAATTAAGTTACACAGATGGCACACAAAGCCTTGAGGCTTTAGCACAATTTAGGAGAGGTATTTAAACATACTTAAGAGGTTCCAAGCTGCATAGCTGTAAGTGAAGTTTAGTATTCTTGTCTTATCCAAGAACAAAAGACTGTTACCTTGACATAACCTTTGTAGGCAGTTCCTATTCCTCTTTGCACATCTACTCCAAGAGGCCTTTTGGCTTGCTCAGGGGGTATAGGGCAGACCTGAGGTGCACTATCCTTGCAGGAAACATGGCATGCAAATGAACACACTGAGTGCAAAAGAGAAAATCCACAGTGAAACACGTGTATGAGTCAAACATAACAGGAGATTAATTTAGTCTACCCTTATGCTTAGCAAATTAATTAATCACACTGAAATTGGCAAATACTGCAATAGCCCACTATGCTAAAGGAGTGAACACAGATCTTGTATGAGACTCTCCAAAGTGCTTTTCTTCTCTTTTTTAAGCCTATTGCTTGCATAAAGGGCAGGAACTGAGTCCACATTTCAAGGGAATTTATGATAGCATTTTCCAGAAGGAAAAGGAATTGTTCAGCCTCACTGATGCTACACAGCAACTAACCCAGTCACCAAAAAGTATTAATGAAAGGGGAATAAAAATTACAGGGCAGTGGTAGGAGACAAGATAAACATAGTAGTTATTTAATTTGATCCAAGCATGCGAGAACGCTGCAAAGACAAAGTAAAACTACACTGACAAAATAGTTTAACTTGTTCTATGAAACACAGGCAATGGACTTAAAAGCATAATAAAAAGAAACGAGGGGACAAGGACTGAAATGCTGTGTGGTGGAAGGGGCATATCTATCAATATATATCAGAATTTAAATATAGAGGCAAAAATCTATCCTAATCCTTGCACCCTTTCTTCCCATTTATACTGCTTTGTGCTGCACCAGCAAGGGACAGAGGTCTCTTGTCTGTAGAGCACAACAGAGCACACAGAAAAAACTCAGGATTTATGCCATTTCACATGAGACAGACTACAAGAACTGCAGAATTAATTAATATGTTAATATGTTATATAATATCTGGGCCAGATTTTTCCACAGTGCTTTTGCCTGGTTTGTCCCAGCCACCCTGTTTCTACTAGCAGGCTTGGGAAAGCAGCGGAGAGCATCACAGCACTGTGATCTATCCTGTGCTTCCTTCCTCCTAAACATAAACTATCAGATGTGGGCATGCAGCAGATGCCCCATGCAAACCTAGTCCCATAATTATGAAGGGCCAAAAGATTCCAGAAAACCTGGAAACAGCCTGCTTCTTTTCAAGCCATGGGCTGTGCAACGGATGTCCTCTGCACGATGCCCAAGGAACAGCCAGGAGGGGAGGACAGCCCAGAGCAGGCTACTCTCTGCTCCAAGAAAGAGGACAGGGATTACCAAAGAGTCACACACGCAAAGTTCTGTAGGAGCTGCCCAAGACCACTTAACAAGTTCAGCTCTTTCAGGAGGCATAATAACTATTTGGGACTGTGCATATCAAGGCACACCAGTTGCAGAATAAGGAAAATCCACAGGATATAACCAGCTTCACAGGCTTCTTGGAAGCATAGCTGTATTTTACCATAGTCTCCAGCACTAAAAAGAGGCAAAATTGGAAAAAGCAAGTGATTGGGAGTGAACAAAGCAAAGTTTTGTTGTACTAGAGTCATCTCTATTCTTATGTTAATGTGATTCTAGTTTTTTCTGTAGCTATCAAGATCTGGAGTAGAAGAGGCAAACTGGAAAACTATGATGAGGATCTTCATCAAAATACACAGGAAAAAAAAAAAAAGAGTGAAGTTGATAGCTACACTAAGGGAAAAAGACTGTTTCAGACTTGCAGGAAGAAATGCAAAACTAGAGTTCAGAACTGTCAGCAACAGAAGACAAAAGGCAGCCCTAGGGCGAGTGCTGGCAGAGCAATAGGTGCTCTCAGGGAAGAACAGCCAAGGAAGACCTGCCAGGAAAAAAGCCCTGAAGGGCAGATAAGGCAATCTGAATCTGATGCTGAAGATGTCAGAGGAGAGGGTGCCACTAGGAAGAATTAAGTTGGGCACAGAAATACAATAAGTCTATCTATACTGCAGTGCACTGAACAGATCTGTGGACTGCTTACAGACTTTGGGGTCTAATCAAGATACAGATAAGTATTTTCCAAGAGAAGTACCTCGGTATAGTCACACATGGAACTCAGCAGTAATACATACATCAGGAGACGGCATTCGAAATAAAAGTAATGAAGAGTAAAGCAGGCTGCAGGCCACAAAAACTAGCAAATGCCTTTCTCAACATACAGGGTTTATGATCAGGATAGCACAAAACTGAGAGACTCTGATCCATGTTATCAGAGCATTTCTGCAGTCTTTTTTTCTATACTAGACAAACAGTATTACCTTAATTTTTAGGTTTATATTTTAAATTACTATTTTTCTTGTCTGAATTTTTTGTTGTCTAAAGAAAGACAATGTGATCTGTCTGTAGAGAAACTGTTAGAATGACACAAACTTAGAATTGTGCAGTTGACAGTGTATATGCAAGATATACATTGCTGAATGGAGTGTGATTATCCTGAAAGTTAGAATCATAAAATCATTAAGGTTGGAAGGGACCTTAAAGATCATCAAGTTCCAACCCCTCTGCCATGAGTAGGGAGCCCTACCACTAGACCAGATTGCACAAAACCTCGTCCAACCTGGCCTTAAAAACCTCCAGGAATGGGGCCTCCCCTGCGCCTCAGCTCACAGTGTAACAGCATTAATGGCAGCAGAATTAACTAGTAGTATGAATGGGAACCATGCTGGCTTTTATTCATTCTTTGACTTCAGAAGTATGACCATGCAAAACAAAGAAAAGGAGAGTCATTCAGTGGTAGCCAACCCTCTCTTTCATTCCCTCCTCAAAGAAATGGTTGCTTTAAAGCACATCAGTGTTTTGGGATGATTTTTTCAGGATATTGCTGAAAATACAGGAAGTTCAACTGACTCACCATCGCAGGCATAACCTTGTCGAACTAATCCCACCATAAGAGAGGTGCAATGACTACACTGGGTAGGGCTTGTGAATGACTTGATACTGAGCTGGTGAGCTTTAGGCTGAAAGATACATTCAGGATAAAAAAAACAAAACAAACAACAATTTTTTTACTTTCTGCATTCATGAAATGCAAGCATCTCCCTTCACCACCCCCCCCCCCAGTATAACAGAGTGTACATTATGAAAACTGGGTTTCTTTTAGTAAATGCAGCTTGTAAAAGTGCTGCAAGACAAAAGTAACAGATTTCCTTCCAACTGCAAAAGACACCCAAACCCACAACCAAATACTTTTTCTGACACATCCAAAACCATCCACTTGCATTTAGAAACCTTTTATTAAAAACACAGACCTAACAAACATATGACAAACCCAAACAGGACAAGAACAAACATGAAGGGCTAATTTATAAAAGATATTTTTTCCTTTGCTCTTGGGAATAAGGTTAGCACAGTCCCCCTACCTTTGGTACAGCTAGAGAAATGGACTGAATGGTGGGGGAAGGAGCAGCAGGCATCCTCTGAAGCCGAATTGGTTCCTGAATCACAAAAAACTGTAATTGAGCAAAATGAAGCTTCAAAAATTTATTTTAAGATCGAGGTGGCAAAGCTTAGTGGTTTATGTTTGTTTTTTTCTTTTTTCCTTTTTTGAAAGTAATAAAAAATTTAATTGTTGTAAACATCGCCATTCTTATTTAATAAAAACAGATTGTATTTTAAAGCACTCACAGGAAAGCCTGCACACTAACAAGCAAGCAGCAATACAGAAAACATATGAAAATGAGGTACATCAACATACACAGAGCCAGTGAAAAGGTTTCATTTGCAACTGTCCTCAAAGCAGGTGCAATTAACACTGACACATTGTGAATAAGCAACACTGAATCCTGGTCTTCATAATGAATCCTGCAATATATATTTATCATGAACAAGACAGACTTTCTAAGGAATTATGCTTCAGGGTAAAGTAATAGCTCCCTTACTTCTTGTTGTTGCTCTGCAGTTACAACGGAAGTAGATGGTGAAACTTCTGACTTGGGACCCTGCATTTCCTGCTCACTAATAGAACTGGTCTGCAAAAGCAAGAGCAAACATAGTAGATTAGATAGCACAGATCTGATGAATTGTTCTCACATCAACAAAATCGATTTTCAAGGTCCCTACAATTACCAATTCACAGTAAAAATGAAGTGAAAACCAATGCTCATTTCTGTATGCAGCACACATTCATTTAACAACTTTCCACTAAAAAAATAATCTCCCCTGAAAACAAACCCTGCCTGACAAAAAAAGCTGTAAAGTTGGAAATACTGAAATGGAAAACATTGTAGAAGGCAGCATAAATGCTGCAACAGCCTTCTTTTCCCATCACGGCTGTGTCTAATCTCTTGCATACAGGTATGAAATGGTGTTTGAGAAGCTTGGCAATCATCCACAAAATAGCTTATGTCTCATGGTATCTTACTACATTAGGATTTTTCTAGCATACAGCAGTCAGCAATTCTTTAAAAAATTAAAAAGTTGTTTAAAAATATTTTACTAACATGTCTGTTATTAGAAGAATCATGTCTACTTAAAAATGTTATCTTGTATTTCAGTAAAATTTTATTCTAGCATTCATGGCAAGCCTTCTATTAATTTCACACTTACATTAGCAACTACTAATTGCCAGCACAAGGGGGAAGTATGCTACAATTGCACAGCTAAAGAAGCTGGGTGTGGAAGCAGAAAACTGTATTGCTGTAATCTGAGGACATCATGAAAACCATGATTAACAAACATCAGATTAGACTTCACATAAATTATGTAATTGGCACAAAAGGCAACAAGTAATGAATCACTCATTTCCCAGCAAGTTTAGACAGGATGATGGCTCCAGTTCAGTTAGCTCACTAAATATGTTCAGATTGCTGTTAATTTATTAATTTTTTTTGGTGATAAATTGATTGGTAGGGCTGGGCCACTACAGACCAGACTGTAGTATCAAGTTAACAATTTAAAGATGCTAAGCATGATTCAGCTTTAGCCACATAGACAGCTAAAATATAAAATAGTAAGCCTGTACAGACATATTAAAAGAGAACTTAACTAGCTCTATTTAGTTGATTAAGTTACAGAGAAGAAGCAAACATCTAATTTTAGAAGGCAATTTTTACTATGACAGGTCACAACAAAACTACTAGCAAAAACTTACTTCTTCCCAAAAGGCTAGCAGAGAAGATGTAGACGAAGAAGAAACAGAATCCTTTGTTGTAATGGATATGAGGGATAAAAATGATCACTTATCACCCACAGGAAAACTTTAGATGGTGTATTAGTAGTCTAGTTACATAAAATGTTTTATATGGCCAAATGATATTTATTCAAACTAAATCAACCCAGAGCAGATGACAAAGACTATCTTTATAAGAACGCGTGGGAAGAAATATTGTTAATGGAAGCCATTAAATACAGAATCAACAAATGTAATGTAATTAATCAGAAAATGTCACCTGCATTTCCATAGTGACTATATATTTGTTTCAGGATCCACAGAATGGAATCTTGATTAGTTATGGGCTTGATATTCTACATGCTGTTATTTTAAGTATAGCTGGTACTTCTTAATGTAATATTTGAAAATACCAAGGTCAATAATACCATGCACAAATAGTGGCATATATCATGCTTCTTTCTCTTCCCTTCATCTCATCCACATAGTGCATCTTGCTGTTCCAGCAAGAAGGTCAGTGTGGATATTTTTGTGACTGGGAAGAGCATGTTATGCACAGTATGCACAGGCCAATATCCCAGCATGTCTATAGGTTTTCCTTCTGACAACAGTGACAATTTGAAAAATAAATAAATAAAAAAATCTAAACCAAAACAAAGTACAGTGAGTACACAATTCAAGATAAAAATATAACCAGATTAATGAGGTTTTAACCTGAGCCTCTTCAACTCAGCTCCACAAACGTAACAGCTTATTCTTTCCAGTTCCAGCTTTTGATTCTAACCTAAACACTTTATTTGTTTTGAAAAAAAAATCCCAGAAAATTGTCATGGATCAAGAGTTCAAGAAGTAAGGAAATGTGATTCAGTGCTGCATTTAACAGCTGCTTCCTTTGGGAATGCACAAACCTTATTTAACTGGAACTCCCACTTGGAGCTGTGATTCGTATGATTAGTTTTCTAAGAATCAGAGGGTGTGTCACGATAAACTTATTGTACCAACATCTGTGGGTTCTCTGATTCTCTTCCCAGTTCCTTCAACTCTAACCATTCCATTAAGATCTGGAGCCAACAATTTTACATATCTGTTTGAACACTCCTTGAACTGTGTGTTTTCCCTTTTATTAACCAGTATCTTCCAACTGCAAAGCATTAAATTCCTTATTTGTAACAGGGTGTGCCAGCCTTTCCAAAGAACCATGAATATATATTAGTCAGTCAAATGTTTGAGATTAACCTAAACAAAAAAGATAGAATGGGAAATAATAAATATGAATTTTTGTGATTATTTCCCAAAGGTTCCCTACAAAATGCCAACCAATCTGACATCTACTAGACATGCAATTCTGAGTCACAATCTTTTGACTTGCATGTCAGATCCCAATGTGCCATATAGCCCTCAAGCATGATTTTATGTAACAAAAATATCATTCAACTATCACACTTTTTATAGTTATTTTATGTAATAACTCACTCTGAAAGTCAAATCGCGTGCAAGAGGAGAGGTGTTGAAATATTCAAAAATGGAATCTTGAAAGTCTGGAAGTTTGAGACCTAAAACGCAAAGCAGAACAGGTTTAGCTAAAAGGCAACATCACAGGTGGTGTTAGAACTCTGTTAAAACATAGGAATTTTAATTACCTGAATCTGTTCTGTATTTTTCTTCCAGTTTTTTCTTCAAACCCTCCATCTCTTCCAACAGTTCCCTGTTTTTGGCTTCTGATTCCTTTAATTTGCTAAAGCAACACAATATGATCATAATGCAGCCTGAACTATCTCAGAGGCAGGGAAGCCAATGCATAAAGAAAATTT
>NW_009953598.1:238373-242149 GCF_000747805.2 Chaetura pelagica | reverse complement strand
AGGAATGCCAATGCATAAGGAAAATTTTGGAAATTTTTTTCTTTCTTTTTTATTTTTTTTTTTAAGTACTGGTGGTGTTGTATTATCAGGGTTTTTTTAAGGCTGAATAATTTAATTTTTCCAATGAGTAGGCAACCTCACTACTTCAATAGACAGTGAAAACTCTATTTGAAACTACTGCTACCACTGCAGATACCTGCCAAACAAAATTATTCTAATTGCAGTTCGGCTTTTAATTTCCAAGAATATGTCTGCTCTCCAGTTAGTCTAAGAAAAGTTACTGCATTTGCTTTGAATTTGCTCCTACACTTTTTTGTCCTCAGATGCCCAAGATCCGTATCTTATTACCAAGCAACTCGTAGCAGTGAAATGTTTACTTGAAGCAATTTTTACAGTTCTCATTTGGCTATGTTAGAAATCTGCAGTTTGTAGAGTGTTTTTTTCCTGGCAAAGTCCAATATGCCAGGCACATAAGGCCATTTTAAGGAAGCTGCTATTCTAACTAGCAATTTAAAGCAGTGCATTAAACCTCAACCAGAACCAAGGCCCTTGTTACCTTTCAAAAGACATGTTTGCATCTTTAACTTTCCGTAGCTCTTCTTGAACTAGCTGTTTGGCACGAATTTCTGCATCAAGGGCAGACTGTAATTCCAGCCTAGCTGACATGTCCAACTTCTGACTGCGTCGCACTTTCCAAAGTGGATCCTGTTGCAGTAAGTTACTGAATATTAGTATAAACAGTCTAAAGATGTTTCTGTTCTTGCTCAAAGACATGAAAATAGCTTTCACACTGGTTCAGACAATGTTCTTTAAATCAGTTATAGGACAGTCTGCTTCCTACATGGATATTGGTCAATGGTTTGACTTTGTAACATATAAATGAAGCAAGGAGCCATTTCTATACTGGTTAAACCACTAACAATGTTATTGAAACAAAAATGCTGGATTGCTGAGAGATTGAGAGAGCCCATTGAAAATGACTAGTTTTCATTGCTCAATCTAAGAGTGTAAAACTTGCACAGCAAAATACTTGACTTTCAAGCATCAGAGAAACATAAATACTTAATGTAAAACACACTAATATAAAACTAATATAAACTAATATAAAACATACCGTGTGTGGCGAAAACATGAAAAAATTAAATAATCTTGGGTTTTGAGACACCCAAGATACCAGTTTCCTAAACATTTCTTATCCTGGTGGAGCAGCATACGCTATACTTCTGCATACACTATACAATTCCACCCTAATACCCCCAAAAGCTAATTTGTAGTTTTGGGTAAAACCGCTTTTCCAAGTATTTTTCATTGTGGACTACATGTCTGGTATTCCTTTATGGATACCCGTTTAGTCACACACAAACCTGCAAGTAACAGTCAAGAAAATCTTTTATGTTGAGAAATAACAGCCTTAGATCAAGTCCTCCTGAAATTACAAAACCAGTTGTAATATAAATAAGAGACAGTTCTTTATTCCAGCAGTAGCTAAGAATGCCTACTGTGTTTGATCTGATCTTTGTTCCTATTAAACCTCTCAACATTCTAATCATCTATTGACAATGTAGCCAAGTCATAACTTTCTCTTATTTTCTCCTATTCATAGGTTTGGAGGGGATGAGTAACTTACTATCTGTATAAACCAGCAGCAGATGCACATTTTGCATGGCAGACTGTGCTGACTGGCATTCCTAGGGACGTGGGCTTCCATGTCTAGCTGCTAATGGGTCCCCCTTTCCTTACAGAGGTATTTACTACCTGCCAAGGCAAGCCAGTGTTTTAATCTTTGAAATCATACTCTTTTGTGAGGGCTCTTCTATTTTGCTGATTTTTTTTGGAATTCGTGTTACTACTGTATGGGAAGATTATGGCAGAAAGTCTTACTCTCCTGCATGTAAATAAAGCTACATGCTCTCAGTGTCACCAGGTTGTAACAAAACCAACCAGCTGATGCTTGTTCACAAAGGAGAACTTGCTTTGTTATCCCACTGTAAAAGCAATTAAAGTTACTCTTGCATTTAACACGGTGAGGTACATTTCTCTACTTCCATGTAACACTCTTAACTATTAAATTTTGATCATATGATCGAAATGGATTTCAGAAGCAATGGCTAAAATCTAGACAGTCATTAGCAGAGCAGATGATTTTTTAAGAAAAGAATTCTGATTATGAAGAGATGTTGATATGACAGTAGCTGAAAATAAAAAAGTAGCTTCTTAAGATATCCCCAGAATAACCTGAATGCTTACTATTTTCTTACCAGTGTTCGTGACCCCAGACTGGAACTTCTCAATGATTCTAGTTCTTCTGTCATCTTGGAAGCTAATGCTTGGAGATAGCCACGAGCATCCTTCTCATCACTTACCCTATTGTGTAATTACAAAAACCTGTTACTTTACAGTTTCATGCCTCATAGCACCAAACACTGTACCACCAAACAATCAGTGTCTACATTGGATTTAGAGACATAGCAGAAATGGACACTGCAAGAAAAAACTCTCCCAGCAACAGAAAACTGAATATATCCTAGATTGCCTGTTTCAGATTTTTTTTCTATCTGAGTGTCTTGATTGTGGCAGTTGCCAGGGAAACTGAAGTTTCCCTTCCACCATCAGCAAGAGTTCCGCAGAGATTCACTGTTATTGTTTGGAACATGATTTGCATATTGCTTGCTCTATTTTCATAAGGGTTACCTTCAAGGCCTTCTTGTCTTGCATGCTGAAAACACTTGCACGCAGCTTGCTAAAACAGCAAGTAACAGACGGAAGAACTGACCTGTGAATTATGTGAAAGTACTTATCTAGTATAACTAATGAGTTTCTATATGTTAACATGGACTTCTAAAATAATGACCACCTTCCTGAATGAATTTATCAAAATATTCCAAATTGGTTCATTTAATGATCACTTTAGAGACTGAAGAAATCTGACACCAAAACCCTCTCCTTTGTACATAATAACATTTGACAATTTCACTTGTCATTACTACACAGCAACACCAGAAACAAAAGAGAAACAGTTAATCCACACTCAGAAGTACCATGCTTTTGTTGGTCCCCAGCACAGAGAAAGGGCCTAGCTATATATTGAAAACAAAAAAAGCCAGTCAAATCTGGCTGAAAAAGTTGAAAGCGATCATCTGGATCTCTAAAAAGCACATACCATTGAATAATTTCTGCAATCTGAGCTTCCCAGTGAGCAACAGACTCCTTCTTTGCTGCTAGGTCCTGGAGCTCGTCTTCTAGCTGCCTGTTCTGTGCTGTTAATTTGTCCACAAAGGAGCAAAGCTGAAATAAAATAATAATTTCACCCATGGCTTATGTCAGTTTCAGACTTTTTACATGTGCATGCATCTACATATCTATAGAACCTTAACAAATAAGACCTATCTGGAAGCTCTAACAGGGACTAAAGAACTGGTTGTTCTTTTATGGAACTGGAGAACAGCTCCTGAGCATAGAACAACATGTTGCCAGTTCACAAAAAAACCAATCCAAAACAAAGGAAAAGAAGAAAAAGCAAGTGTAGAGGCCACTGAGAATTGTTCTGATCAGTGAATAGACTACTTCAACATCAGAAAGTAACAAAGAATTACATTTTACTTAAAAATGTTTCCTAAAATAATTACCCTCTCATTTTCTGTTGTCAGCTTTTTGTTATCTTCCAAGAGCATGGATCTTTCACGCTCATATTTCTCTTTCATTGTTCCTACTGCTTCCTCCATTTCACTATGCCTAAGGAGAAGAACAAGAAACAGAAACAGTTACACTGTAACACC
>NW_009953598.1:199156-238261 GCF_000747805.2 Chaetura pelagica | reverse complement strand
TGCTGAACCTGAGGACTGGGATTTTGTAAAAGAAATAAAACACAGTTAAGGTGATATACCACCCTGCATAGACACCTATGCAACAAAATACCCAAACGTCCAGATATCCTCAGTTAATGAATCACGCCCAAAATCTTACCTATCTCGCTTTGTTTTCTCTAATTTGTCCTTTAATATCATGATCTCCTTCTGCAGTGCAAGCTGATGGCTCTCTGAATCATGTACTTCCTTTTTCACATTTTTTACTTCCAAAACGTGTGACGCTTCTCGTCGGACCAACTCCTCTTCATAAAATAAGATTTTCTTTTCCAGCTCAGACTTAATTTTGGAAAGCTCCTGCTGATGCTCTAGTGTGGCACCTGCTGTCCGGCCTCCCTGCTTCAGCTGCAGGAAAAGAGAAACCATCAGGAAGGGACTATGATTTCAATTTAGAATTGCTGGATTGGTGGCACTTTGGAAAATTTTTTATCTTGGCATTCAGTGATTTAAAAGGCACCTGTCTCCCAGCACTGAGTCCCATAAATGACTACTCTGATTACATGACTCTAATGAGGGGTTCAGATGGGTTGCAGAGATAACAAATTCAGATCACATCAGTTTAGTATCTGCTTATGTTCATAAACTGGACATTTTCGAGACATTAGTTTCCAATGATATATCAAAGTACTTCAAACAAAAAACCTCCAAACAAATCTGAACAGGTTAGATTAAGCTTCTAGTAATGCTGCAGTTTTCAAGCTTTCCACAGGCATCAACAGTTGAGACAGAACTACTGCAGCTCTTGCATCATGAGTAAAAATTTGTCAAAAATCATGAACCTTCAGAGCTTCCAGTTCATTTTCCAACTGCTTGGAGAAGACCTCACTGTGCTCACGAAGCTTGCGTTCTTTTGATGCTTCTGCTACAACTTCTTCAAGTTGGGCTTCCAGCTGCAACAAGAATAATTTTAAGTAATTTCAACACAAGACAGTGCTATCTGTCTCATTAACTTCCTTTCCTCCATACGGATGAATTTTTCCTTATTTCTATTTTATGTTACACCACTACAACAGTCATCTCAGAATGTAATGATAATGGTTTTGCCTTTGTTGATTGAGGCATCCATCTCACACAGTAGAACTATTACTACATGACTTTTTGTACTGATATGAAATACACAAAGTATGTGCAGGGATAACTGCACAGCTTCTATTAACACTAAGAGAAGGAAATGCCACCAGGAAGTTATTACAGTTGTGAAAAAAGAGTCTCCCACATTTGCAGGTCAGCTCCAAGCCTCAGGACCTACTAAGGCAGCTTAAAAGTCCTGACCTTTAAGCCAAGTATTTTAAAAAATACTTCAGATATGAACACTGAACAATTTTATTTTGCAATTATGTAACAAAATAACCTTGATCATCCACTTACTGACTTCAGATAGCTTATCAAAAAGACAATTTAGTGGCAACTAAGGCAACAGTTGCAATTCAAGCAATAGTAGAACAGTTTTAAAACCTGACAGGAACAGTAAGATTTATTTTTCTGAATTCAAATTCAACTAGCAAAGTTGTTTTTAAAGGGAGTGTATTCAGAATTGTGGGCCAAAACAATTAACTTATAGACTCTGTTCTGAATTGAAGATTGATACAGGTGTTAGGAAAAGGATAACAGAGGAATTTGTAAGAACAAAGACAGGAGATTATAAAGCCCTGCATAGAAATATTTAACTGAGTAAGATATCAGGCTTGAATGCCTGATGCCCTTCACTTTAGAGATGAGGTGCCACAGCCTTATTTATCAAATATGGTGCAACAGACACCTTTGCCTTTCCCAGTTAATTACCACTTATTATTCATGAATAAAAGTCTGAGAAACTTTACCTCTTACTGCATTTTCATAGACTGCCTTTCAATTTGCTAGGAGTTTCCTAGCAATGTCTATAAAGCTCTTGAATGTACCTTCTACATTTCATGCGTATAATACATAAAATTTCATAATTTTTCAGTGATTAAAACACTTTGGGTTAACCAAGACAGCTGTTTCTTATGCCCTCTTCTGGTTATTAACTTAAAACTTATGTAAAACTGCAAATTGTCTAGAATGCTAATAGGAAACTGACTTGCTTAAAGATACCATATTCTCTACAGTGGCTAACTACAGAGGAAGGAAAACCACCTATTTAGTCTGTATCATTATTCCTCCCTCCAGTTGAAGAGAAAAATTAAGTTGAAAAAAAATTTAAGTCAGAATACTCCAGCCTTAAAGCACATAAAGACATTAAGTTTTCTAGGTTTCAAGCTGACCTAGGAGTCAAGAGTCTATACAAATCAAAACCCAAGAACTAAGATGCTTGGCATATAGCAAGAACAGATTTTGTCTGATTAACATCAGCTTGAGTACAAATTAAAAAGGAAACTTAGTTAATTTCTTGGTATATCAGTAAACCATTTGGAAACAAAATCAGGAACTATTTTGTGATTGGTAGTAAAGTTATATGTAAGAGTTAGAGGGGTAAATTCTTCTAGATAAGCAAAGTAAATTATCATTACCGATCCTGATTTTTCAATACAATCACAAATGAGATACTGGATAAGCAGCAGCTGAAACATGTTATTGTCAACTCTTTTATCAAGCTACCTCTTTTCTGATCTTCTCCAATTTACGGATGTCCTGTCGCATAGCATCAATCTTTTGCATGCTCATTTCCACCTCTTCTTCTTTGTCACGAAGCTGACGGGACAGCTTCTGCTTTTGGGACCGCAAGTCACCCATCCTCTCACTGAGCTCAGCAAACTCCTGCACAGCCAGCTTCCTCTGCTGGTGGGCATCCCTCAGTTCTTTGGATTGTGTCTTTAACCTCTCTGAGGCTTCTACAAGTTGCTGGTTTAAAGAACAAACATAGCAATACAAAAGTAATTTTAACTCCATATATTCCTTCCAAGAAGAAAGGAAGTGGACCTACATAAGCATGACTTGAAATTTCAACCACCTCAATAACTTTTAAACATTACTTAATTTATGCAGTTTTTTGGGGGCAAGCAGCTGCAGTAACAAACCAAGACAGATGTTATTCTGCTTCCAGTGTGGCAGCTCCACGAATACCTTTGCTGTTACAGAAGGCTGACTTATAAATCTGACTATACAATTCCACTTTACTTCTAAATAACTTACTTTCAGATTACCACCATGCACCTGCATAATAATAATCTTTCTTTAAAGGAATGTTTTAGCAGAAAGTACATTTGGGGGAGCCAACAAATACACTGTACCAGCACTGAGATGCTGCAGCAAATCTTCTGAAATTCTTCAGAAAACTGAAGAAAATTCCTTAGAGCAAACTGGGCAGCTCCAATACTTCAATTGAAAGTATAAAAGCTGTTTCCTTTATAGCAAGTAGTTAACAAAAATTAACCATACTAAGCTAGAAATTGAATGTTGAACAGAAAATAATTTGAGAGTGGGGAACAAATAACAAAAAGAGCAGAACTACACAAGAGAATGAATGTAGATTGGCCAAAGGATTTCTAAAACATTTTGCTGTTAATAGTGACTTCAATACAGGTACCTTTTTTGGTATTATTTTAAGTGGTATGTAGTATATGCAAAACCCTACTTACTTTACTGCAAAATATTCTGCTGACTTAAACTAAGATACTGTTACATTTTAGGAAGCAAATGAAGATGTAATTTACACAACAGTAATAAACTCAGCCATTACATAAAAGTCATTCCCAGCCTCAAGCAGCAATTAACCTTTTGGTATTACAGAGAGTAACTGGGCTCAAGCTGGAGCAATGATCTAGCTATATTAACTTTTTCATATATACACACACATATATATGCCTTTTTGTATCTACAGGACTGATTACTAGCCATAGATCTGAGTTTAACTCCTGTCTATATTAAAACAATTGAGAAAAATTAAACTCTTAAACCAAAACCATTCTTCATGTGTTTGTTCCATCTAACAGAACACATGTGAAATAAATAAGGTACCTATCAACTTCCAAAAAAGAAAGTCTGCTACTTTGGAAAACTACTGCATTGCTAATGAAATTAACAGGTTCATTAACATCTCAGTGTAGTATTAAAAAGTAGCATTTATAACACTAAAATTGCAATCACAACAAGACTGTTCTATAGCTATTTACATTACCATTTTTTAAATGTATCTATCTTTGGATCAATACCTTATGAAGGTCTTCCTTCTCTTGCCGCAACACTCTGCACTGCTTTTCTAGTCCTTTCAACTTGTGCATGGAGTCTTCATGTTCTTGTCGAAAAGCCACTGCATCTGCAAGCTGTCCTTCCAGTTTGCTTATATCTGCAGATTAATCCATATTAAAGGTAACTGGTCCCAAGTTTACACCACTAAAGCAAGCAACATTACTCAAGCAAACTGGCATCACTTTGGAAAATCAGCTTCTTTCCTGTTCCCATAATTTAAGACTCATTAAGATAATTCTGGAGCATTGGCAGTTCTAAAAGATAATTTTTAATTTTCTCAGCCTATTACAGAAAACCTCCCTAAGATTGTGGTCTCCTGAAATGAAAAAAAAAGCCTTAGCACAGAGCTTTGTTTTGTTTTTGAGGAATGTAACTGCTAGGCCTTGAAAACACTGAAATAAACTTGAGTTGTTGAAATCCCAGTTCTAGTAAGTTGTCTTCTAAATAGTTTTCATTATACGACAAGCAAGGCTACAGTCTTTAGTGTGTCCAGCAAGACAAGAAAGGACTATTTATTTACTAGAGTAGATAAGAACTCACAATCTGAGAAGAAAATACCATCCTGCAAGAGGCAGGCTGGAAACCAAACTGCCCATATCACTGGCAATACATTCTCCTGGCCACTCTCTCTTTACTCTCAAAGAAAATTAAACAAATTTTATTTTAAATTACCACCTTTAATCTTACTATTTTGACTCAAACCTAATTCTAGAATATACAATAATAGCTTTTTTTTTTTTTGAAGGATAACCTACTTAAAAAAGCTGAGCTGACTTTTGCAATGCATGCACCTACAAAGGGGGTATGTTGCCAAACTGTAGGAAAAAAAAATAAATCAGCAACTCAACACCTGAACTCACTCATGCTATGCTACAGCCCCTATGAACCTATAAGCCAAGTAATTAGAATTCAAAACTACTATTTTGTTTATCATTGATTCCCACTTCAAAATTAGATGCTAGCAGGAGGTTTGTATGGATAAACTAACAGCATTGTCAAGTAACAGATTTTCAGTGATATGAATGAGTCAGTCTTGTCTCAGGATAGATGCCAGTATTTGTTTTCCTGCAATGCTCAGTGCTTCCTAATTAAAGTATCACCAGACAGAAACACAAAGGGAGCAGGAGCTCAGAAATATTTAAATGTGAACTATTATTACACATCCTCCCACCTATCCCCTTATGTTACTAAAGAGCAATGAGTCTTCTCTCCCAGTTGTCTCTTACTCCTAGCTCCATTAAAACCCTCCAAAACATTACCTGCCCTTCCTCCCCCCACCCCCAAAAGAATGAGGAATAAGAAAACAGAATCTCCTGAGATTTCTAGAGACATACCAAATAAAATCTTTAAATGAACCCATCTAGATAATTCTAGTCTAGAATTCAGTCTAGACTCCCCATTTTAGCACCTCAAGAACATCAGTTCTACTCACTGCAAAAAGACAGTACATATTTAGCTACTCCTACTACATGAAACTGCATTAACTATAATGCCAGAGGCTTACCTGTTAATTTGTTCTTCAACCGTTCGATTTCTTCATTTAGTTTTTTAATTTCCTTATCACGGCTTGTATTTACTGGAACACACACTGGTCCCTGGAGGTTCTGCACTGTCTGTGTGGACTCTTGAAATCAGAAAAGGAAGGAGAAGGTTTTGAATAAAATAAATTCCAATTTCTCTTAATGAGCATAAGGAAGAATCCAAACAAACAAACCACTAACCTTGCAGTTTTCTGTTCAAATCCTGCTTTTCTTGCTCTAATTTCCGTATTTTCTTCTCATAACCTTCTATTTGTGAAGTGTTCCTTAAGTCACGCTGTGCATCCATATCTTTGGTTACAGTGTCAGACTGCATCACACTCTTTAAAGTGCCTCTATCAGATAAAGAGCTGAAAACAAATACGTAAGTTTTAATAAAAACCTCACAGTGGTCTACAGCAGTGACATGTTGGGATTCCATCAAATACTTGCCTTAAATTTACAAGAACAACTAGTGCAGTAAATGTTACTGCAGAGACAATTGTCAGGGTAGATAAAGTTATTATTCCCTGTGTATGTTGCTGTAGAATTAAGATACCTGCATTCAGGACTTTAATGATGTAGATGTATACACATATTCATATTATAAATGATGGAAAATGTTGTCTCCCTTATACCAAAGACTGCTACTACCTGACAGCAGGTAAGTGTACCTGTATGGAGAGAGCCAAGGAACAAACCCCAAAGTTTAGTTTGAAGCATGACAAAGATAGATTTAAGTTAAGCCACATGATTTCACTACAGAAAGGGTGAGATGTGTGACTGGGTTTTTCCTGCAATGGTATCACATGAGGTAACAAACCCCAGCAAAGGGAAATAATGGAGTGACAGATAGTGCAGAACAGCCAGTATATGTTTGAGGGATCTCTGAAGCCACATGGAGGACACTTCAAAGATGTGCAAATTCAGCCACATTTTGTCCATGCTCAGAACCACCCACATTAACTTAACCTACCAGCAGGAGTCTGGACCACTGAGCTAATCATGACAGACATGCAACATGGACAAGACTTGCTCCCAGCCTCTCAATACACAAACAGCAAGTTTATAACCAATTACATGTGAAATATATAGTCCCATAACTTTTATTCATTTTAAAAAGATAAAATATTAAACACAAAAGCATCTAATCTTGTCAGGCATGATCAAAGTATGTTCAGACAATTGTAAAAAAAAAAAAAAAGGTGTGGGAGATAAAGGTTTATCCACAGGTGCACCCATGGACATAATTTTTCTACATGTTTATAAATATGAGAATTTCCCAGTATTAGCTGCATTTGGGAAAAAAAAATTAATAACCAAGATATCCTTTGCTTACCTATCAGTTGTGTACGTAAACCCAACAAATGGCAAATGCAATCCAGAAAAGCCTGAATGAGAACTTGGTGGCACCACTTCCTGCATGAAAAAAAACATGCATGAAAACCCAAAAGGGAACCCACTCAGAGCTAAAGGCATTTAATTTAACCTCAACAGATAAAGCAAGACAGCTAATGGAAAGACTTTTCTTAGCACACACCAACTGACAACTGGCAGTTATGTTCATTGCAGTCTTCCATTGTTCCTAGTTGAACTTTATTTCAGATTAGGTCATGTAAAATAATGACAGAATTTAGCAGCTTCTTGAACTGGCACTTGAAAGCGCAGCATTTCAACAAGGTCAAAGCACAATGCAACCAGTAAAAGAAACCCCGAAATTTCAATCTCCTAATTAAAAGTGACTTGGCACCAAAATGAATGTCATTTGGTTTAGTATGCTAGTTTCTGTTAGACGCATAATAAAAAAGCATACCAAAAGCTCTTAATTTCTTGGAACACTATCTGATGAACAAATTAACACAACAGCCTTCTGCTCCTCCTGACTCTAGTTTGTAAATTACTACATAACAAAAATGAGGAGTCCAACAAGAATGTTCTAGCTCTAAAAACCAACCGCCTGGTTCTTAAGTGAGTAAAGAAGTAGCACTGTGAGCTCTCTCACCTGGACAGCTGTGACTGTAGGCTGCATAGAGAATAGATGTGTATTTGTAAAGACAGATTTATTTTTTTAGCCTTTGAAAAGGAATAATTCCAAGGGCAACTAAAGATTTCTCCCCCCACTGAAATGTTTTAACTTTGACCATGTAACAATAGTTCATTTTGGCAAGTGGATTTAGGACAAGCAGCTCACGATTTCTAATAACCCAAAATGTGAAGAGATAAAAAAAAAATTCACATTTGAAATTACTTATCTTTTGATCTGTTACATTACTGATTTTGAAATAAGTTCTCACTACTACATCACAGTGCAGCAAGGTTGCATACTTGCACTAGTAGTATTTAAAAACAAAGACTCACTGGATTTCTTAGTACATCATCATCTACATCAAAGTTTGAGGTGTCAGAAGGACTGCTAACATCTGGAATGTAAGGTGCTTCTAGGTTTCGAATATTATCCCAATTAAGTCCTTCAAAAAATGCATGAGACTTAAAATCCTCTATTCCATTCTGTCCCAGTCTACGCTCCCTACTGCAGATAAGTCGCTGAATAAGATCTTTTGCTTCTTCAGATACATCTGTAACATGGGATGGAAACTGAAATCGTTCCTAGAAGACAAAATAAATAGAGAAATTTTTTAGAAAATGGATCCATTTTGTAATTTTCAATGGTAGTTTCAAAAAGAATGTGTTCCAGTAAAACTGGAAATGAACAGACAAACATTGCTGTAGTTCCAGCAAGCTGTGGCAGAGCACAATGCAAGTGATAGACTTTCTATCCCTGGATTTTAAGGACAAGTAACCATTTCACAAGTTCTTTAAATCAGATGTATTGAAACTAAAACTTCAATCACAATAACTCCACTGGGAACAGCAAACTTTTTTTTTAAAAGATATACAGGAATTTTGACACATTACAATTTATTTAAGATCATACAGCAAAGGCAGATCCTCACTGGCATTTTTTGCCACAGATTCACCAGTGTCCTTAAGATATACTCCTCCCATGATGGTAGCAAATTCTTTACAAAATGTTATCTTTAAGGACGTATTTTTATAATTTATAGGTTAAATACATGTTATTTTCTAATCAAAATACAATTTATATTTAGCAAAGATTTGTATTGTCACAAACAAACAGAAGATGTAAAAATTGTACTTACCACTAACATCTGAAAATACTCTAGATAAAAATTGGCACATTTTTTCTGTATTTTAGCTTGTTACTACTACCACTGTACAGTCAAGATGGGCTTTTGGGGTTTTGTTCAATAAAGGACAATTGCATATAGTTATCCTTTTATAATCCAACTTTTCAAGTTTAAAATGAGATTATTAGGAACAAAACCAGCATAATTGGAATTTAAGTAAAACTTCAATTGAAAAACATAAAATCATATTAATTGTGTGTCCAAATGAGATTAAAATATTAAATCTGCAGGACAATAGCTTCAAATTTCCTCCCAAGTAGTTTATGAGCCAGGTAGCCAGAGATTACTCTGGTTACAATTGCAATCAGTTAGTTCATTGAAGAAATTAAAGTGAGAGAGAGCTTAATATTCATCACAGCAAGGGTGTCAGCTCTGCCAAGGATTTTGCATCTTATCCATCACTGATTCCCTGTGAGAGCACAGCATTATAATCACCAGTAAACGGCACTCATCCCAGGGAGAAGAAAATGAAACAATACACCCTTTGCAACAACTTCTGGCTACCTAGGATGAGTGTGCACATGAACACATCCTCCTATTGCAGCTCCTGAAAAGACACCACGAACTGTCTTATTCTATACTGTTCAAAACGCACCCAGAAGTTCCAGCCCTTCTCCACCACACTGACTCAAGACAAACCCCTAACCTCATGTTCTTCAAACAGCTCAAGTTCACACTTTTCTACCACTTCTACTTTGGGCAACTCCCTCTGACCTCATGTTCTTCATGCAGCTGATGTCTACACCAGCTGACTTGCCCGTTCCCTTTTTTGTGCTGCTATCACAGTGTGACAGAAAATGTGTGCAGCTGTGTAAATAATGAACTACACCATTTCTCCTGCACAGCCCAGAGGAAACTTTTAAACGGGCTCTCTTGGTTCCAACTACGACACAGGCCTAAAAGGAGAGCTGATTTTAAATTTGATTTTGTGATGAATGCTTAGATTTTCCAACAATAATTACACTAGCCTTTAGAGAAAGATTTTCATTTGACAAAGAAGAAAACATTCCTAAAACCTGAATTTACAAACCTACACAATATGGCTCTAAACAATCATGAAAACACAAAGAACTACCATCACTTCAAAATCTTTAAGTGATGACAGTTTCTCTGTAAACATTATAATCTCAGTGAATACATAAGAGATTTAATACTTCTCTTACTTCATGATTCATAATCTTCCCATAGGTTTCCACTAATGACTCTGCATAAAAGGGTGTTTCACCATAGAGCATTTCATACATGCAGACACCTAGTGACCACCAGTCACATTCAGGCCCATATTTTCCCATTCCATCTTCCATTGCTTGTAGTATCTCAGGGGAGATGTAGTCAGGCGTGCCCACTGCTACTGATGACTGTACCTTAAAAATAAGACAAACATAATTCTTGTAAGTTTTCAGGTTCTCTCAACAACTTTCTCACTCACACACTAGTATTTGTTTCAGACACCAAGACATGATTTTGGAAAAGGAAGAGATTTACAAAATTGCAGCAAGAAAATAAGGAAGACATTAAGAAAGTAAGAAAGACTGCAAAGATTAAGTTCCAGTCTACTTCTCCATAAAATCAGTTGATACATTTTATTCTGAACACAGCAGAAACTTGAAATAGACACACCTGTTGGGAGAATGCAAGAAGTCAAAAGGAGAAAATGTTCTGCCTTTGTACCTGTTTATACTTTAAAATTGCAATTGGGTGCCAGGAGTTGAAATGAGGAATGATAAGAAGTGAGTTCATGTTCTATGCCCAAGTTTTACAGTTTCATTTGAAGATACCAAGGGCAAGCAGACCCCTGTTTTTTTAAGTCAGAAATAGATTTAAGGCTTGTTGCTTAGTTGTGCAACTGGATACAATACAAGGATAAGGCGGGGAATTACCCTGCACCCAAGCAGCATGGAAGCCCTGAGCATTAGCGCAGTGGCAGAACAGCCATTATCTCTAGGAATATATTATCAGGATTCACATAGTTATAATGGCTCCTTCCAATTCCTTCTGCTTTTTAGGATGGTTGATCGTTGACAAGCATTTTATGACTAAAGAATGTCACCAAGACTTGAGTTTGTGTCAAAAAAATCAGTGAACAATGTTGCATGCCAGATTTTGTGAAGACTGGCACCTCAGGAAGCACCCTACACTGGGCAAAACAAACAAAATACCCCACTTCAGGAATGATGTCGCTTTTAGGAATGTATCTAATCTGGTGCACAAGATAGTCAATTACCATAATGTCACTGTTTGATTTGTAACAGGTGTGCAAAATAAACTGCTTATCAATTATCTTCTAATTTTTAATTCTTCTACTTCAGACCTGTCATGGCTGCTAGGTTCCTGGTCATTTATGGTTCCAGCACATAAATAACAACAAACTTCTATTCTTTTTAAACACAAGGTCATTGGACAGCTCCTAAAAATCTCATGAGAACTCAAATGGCTAGTAGGAGAAAAAGATGAAAGATAGAAAAACATAGGAAAGGATAACTTTAAAAAGTAGCAGCCCATGAAAAAGGAGATGAAGACATAAAAAATGTTTCTATGAATATGTTGAATTATACATTTCCCTCAATTTTTAGCATGTCATTAAATTTACAATTTATCACCAGCCTGATGCATGCTGACAGTATCTATTAGCTTTAAGACCAGCAACTCACTTAAACCCATTTAAATTTTTCTTAATACATACTGTGCCATCTTCACTCATTTTCAGACAGGATCCGAAGTCTGCCAATCGTATGTGGCCATTCATATCCAAAAGGACATTATCAGGCTTTATGTCCCTGTTATAACAGAAAGAAATTAAAAGATGAAAAATGTATACTATTAGTTCTGCTTGTAAAGATTAATCTTGCATCAGAATAACAAAGAATTTTATGTTGGATACCCATTGATGCAAACTCTTTTTATTGTGCTAGTTACAACCCTCTCTCCCTGCCCAACTTTAAACTTTGCCCACAATATTGAAGCCTGAGATTACATCAGATTTTCAAGCTCATAAAAGTTAAACTCTGAATGGTCAAAGGAACAAGCAGAACAATTACAGTGAGCCATACCAACTGTAATAGATAGGCAGTTTACTTCACCAACATAATTTCAAGGTTACATGCATCACAATTTATTGTTTAGAGGCAAGAAAGATAAAAGAGATAAGGCAGTATTATAATCTCATTTTTTTTGGCCAAGATTTATAACTAAAGTCTATTTTTCTAAATTTTGTCCAGCATTTCTGTCAGCCAGTGTTTTTCATTTGCTATTCAAGACTTTCTATACACTGCTGCACAGCACATTTGCTTCTATGGATACCTAAAGACCTTTGCATCCTGTGTACACTTGGCACTTACTCTACAAGCCACTGAATTCCCACAGCTCTGGGATCAGATTCCATTTCAACAGGTTATAGAAACATTACAAAGTCTCTAATATCAAACCATGTCTTTCCTATTCTTATACGTGTATATATATATATATATATATATATGAAATGGTATAAGCATGTTAAGTCTACTAAATTACATAGAAATAAGACTCCTGTTTCATTCTAGCTCATTACTTTATATTCTTTTTGACATCAGGAAGGCAGCCAAAAAGGACTTACTAAAGAGCATGTTAATTGAATTTAGTACACCAATTAACCACATTTTCTTTCACCACTTTGTACTCAAATTCACACAAAATAAAGTATCAGAAAAAAAATCAATCATCCAGACAACTTAATAAGACAGTCCTGTGCTGTGCTTTTAAAACAACTAATAGCCTCCATTCCAAATAATTTTAAGAGAACCTAGCTAAGATCTTGGGAAGGTGGTATGAAAGGAAGAGACGAGAGCAAGTGCAAAAACCAGAATCAACTTAGTTATATACCAATTCTGCAGGCTAAAAAGGAGAATATTCATGTCTTTCAAGGTAACATATATTAGTCTCCTTCTCTTTCTCTAGCCAACACCATCCAGGATCAGCTCCCAACATGCCAGCACATCACCAAGCCATTTAAAAATATCATTTAACTAAGCTAGTAAAAATCCATAGCCAAACCTATAATTGATTTTTGTTTTTAACATCATGCTTATTAAAATAAAACTATCTATTGGTAATAAATAAATCCACATATGTTTTATGTTAAATCTCCATCAAATGCATGTTGGTCTTGCCGCACCATAAAATGCTGTATTTCTTTTCAAATGAGAAATTCCAAATGCTACTATGTGTACTCAAAAACTTAAAAATCATACAATGGCTTCAACTTAATTTTTTGAAAAAGACTAGAATTATTAGAAATGAGGAAAAAAAAGGGTGCTCTGATACACCTTGCTACATAGACATGGAAGTTGAAAATGTCTGATTTTTAAGGTGCTGAATTCCAGTTTCACACTTGAGACTTCTGAGAAAAACTGGTAATTTTTTCCAACAGAAACCTGAATTAACACCTTTTAACCAAGGACTAATGTTTTGAAATTAATTACTGTTGCTCATTATCAACATTAAGACAAAACGGTAAATGCTAATCCATGCCTGTCAACATAATTTAAATGCATACTTTTTATAATACATAAAAATATGTGCTAACCCAGAAAATTAGACCATCTCACTATGTTTTTCCAATAAACATATTAGTAATTTTTCATTGTTAAACTTATACCACACATTCCAGCTCCAAATATTGTCGATATTCCCTTACAGTCCCACGAGCACACTTCAAGTGCAGTGGATGCAGAGGACTATTCAAGCTTATACACAACAATTTTAATTATTTTTTTTAAAGAACACTGCTCACAGTCCCATTCAAAGCATGAGCCAATCTCATCCAACACCTCTCTGCTTTTCTGCTTTGCATGCAGATCTCGCTTGCCTCAGGGAACACTGTTTCTGTTCAGAAAGGCTTAATGCCTCATCTCTGAGCTCCACTGTTTCCTATCTACAGCTAACAGGTCATATAAGCCTTTAAAGGGTCCTTGAAATCCCCTCCAGAGCAATCATGCTTCCTCCTAATCCATTCCAGTTGCCAAGCAGTAATTTCTTGGGCATTCATACATCTCCTATTCAAAGTGTATGTTTTGGCCTCAGAGCCATTCATTCCTTCTGCCACAGCAGACATTCATTCAGCCCCATGCAAAGATGTGGCTGGTCAGTTAGTCAGGCCACCTTCCTCAGAAATGTGTGCAATGGTGCCTCTGGTGCACTTCTGAATCTGTAACAGTTTTAATTCCCCGCATTTTGTCTCTAACTCACTAACACACTAACTCACAGAAGCATTACTGATTTTATGTATTTTTTATCTCTTTAATTTTTGAAACCACGATCAAAGTCCAAACAGAAGAGTTCAAAGCATTAGTTTCAGAATTCCCCGTGTCTTTTAAACCTTAGTTGTAAAAACAACCACCTCACTTACCTAATGGCTTTCACACATAAATTTCATAACAGAGACAGTAAAACTGTCTTTGTTTTACAGACTAAGAACTAAAGGCACAGAGAGGTAAAGCCACCTGGCCAAGATGCACCTGGCCAGGGCACCTACAATGCTAGAACAAAGTCCATTTCTCCTAAGCTGGGAACTCTAGTGACCTATTGTGAAAATAACTGTATGGCCATAAAAGGAATTTGCATAATTTTGCTTTCTAATTGACTTATCAAATCTGAAAAGTAAAGGGATAGAAATTCTTGCTTGATTAAGAGTCTCGCAGTGATTTAAGCAAGTATTTACCAAGTGTCTCTCCTCCCTACTCACTGCTCTTCTAAAACAGCTCCTCCAAGAAGAAGCCAGAAAAGCAGCATACAAAGCATCCCTCCTGTCCAGTTTTATGACAGAGAATAGGGAATTTTCTCAACTACTACAGAATACAACCTAAGTTAACATGATGGTAGGCACTGATCTGGACTATACATCTTGTGTGCAGAAACAAATAGACAGACATATGCCCACTCATTACAAAAACCATCTGAGGATGAACTCAGTTAAGTAGATACACTGATGTTATCATGGGCTGACTGTGTGTAAATCTTGCAGAATGTCTAAACGTGCAGAGAACTCACACTGCTTCAAACTTCTAGGTAGGCTTGGATAAAGGTAGATAAATATTGATGAAGTGACAAGACTAAATCAAGAAGCCTGATTAAAAATAAAAGCCTTAGTAAAAGGTTAGTCAGATAAATGTCACTGCTTCTAATAACAATCCATCAAAACCTGATATTTAAAATGTAATCTTAATGCAATATAATGTACAGCTATTACACAGAATATAGTAAGTACCCACAGCAGTTTGCCTGTGGCTACTGTGTCTATTTGTACACACAGCAGTAACTTTAGGATTAACATTGCATAACTCTGCAAGTATTTTCTCCCAAGTGAGGTGGTATTTTACCTGTGCACATAATGCAGCTCATGTATGGAATGTATAGCAAGCACCATTTCACCAATGTAGAACCTAGCCATATCTTCAGGAAGTTTGTCTTCAAACTTACTGAGAAGTGTCAGTAAGTCACCACCAACGTAGTAGTCCATCACTAGATACTGAAAAAAAGAGAAATACAGCAGTTCAGTATCGAGAGACAGGAAGTAAGAAAAAAAATTCAAGCTAATCAATTTTCTGCTGAAAAAAACCTTTTACTGCTGTGGGTTTTTTTCCTGTGCCTGGGGAAAACTCAAAAATGGTAATAATTTGTGATACCTTTATTTATTTACTGTAAAAACATATCAGATTACCTTCATAACCACAGTATGGCTGATACATCAGCATTCATTTCTTAACATAAAAAATCCCAAACAAGATACGGCAAGAAAGAAAGTGGCCTATCACAAAAACTAACGTAGGCTATCAACCATTCAATAGACAATTTGCAGAGGATGGAGGAAAAAAAAGCTAGCTAAAACTAATGCTTGATGCAGCTTAGTCTAAAATATACATTTCATTATGCTTGATGCAGCTTAGTCTAAAATACACATTTCATTACTACTTCTAGTTTTGGTACCATTTCAATACTACTAATGGCTCCGAAAGTGGGAGTTATCACATCAGTATCTTCAAACATTGGCACATCCCACAGCATGGATGCAGAACATGGTTGGCAGGAGCTTGTCCAGACAGAGGCACTACATCAGTAGGAAACTTAAAAATAAAACATGTATGTTCTTCTGAATAGGCTTCAATGGAAAAATAAAAAGCCTCCTAGGCCTATAAGCCATTATCCTATCCACAGAAAGAAACAACACACATAGGTCATGTGAAAGAAAAGGACTCAGACTTGCTATTTGTTTCTCATACCGAGCATTACATTTTAGGTATTTCCTAGCAATATCCACCTGAATCTAGACTTGAAATACAGTGACTCTACCTAGTGCTACCAGCTTTGAGCCATTTTGTTCCATGCTTCCCAAGATGCGCTGATACATGGTTTGAGAAGTAACTTCTCTTCTTCTAGAAATAACCTTCTAAAACAGTAATCTTATTTTTCTCCTCAAGGTGAAAAAAACCTGTAATCCACAGTCCCTGCCACAGATTCATCTTCTACAAGGGAAGAAAAATTAAACAAGACAGGAATCTGAGGGAACACAAAGTACAATACTAACCATTTCCTCACTATCTTTTGGCTTAGAAGAACAACTCCAAAAGGCATAGGTTTTGATATTCTTCTCCATATTATTCTAATTATAGCTCAAACTGATAGGCAAATTTTCTCACATATGTTGAAAGCAATCAGTTCATACTGCACAACTCATCAAGGAAATTTAAACATGTGTTGCAACACTGTATATATACAATAATTATGTTTGAAAACAAAAAGTTACAGAGAAGAACCAGTAATCTTTTAAAAGGGATATTGTTGTAGAGTATTTTCTCTCAAATTCAAGTATTTGAATTGAAGAGGCCTTGAAGAAGCTTCTGTGGGAGCAGAAAAAGCTTGCCTGTCAAAGGGACATGGTAATGTACCCTCCTCAGCTCCCACAGCATTCATAACTCAGCAAGAATTCAGTTGACCCATGAAATGAGGCACCTGGATCAGAGAAAGATGGAAGACCTCTTCTGTAAGAAAGTCAAATTTTATTCATCTTCCGATTGATGATTTTCTTGCCAGGAGGCACATCTCCCCTCACAAGGGGTAAAAATAAAAGGTAGTAAGACTCTGAGTTATTACGTTTGTCCAGGGATGTGACTACATCAAACAGAAGGAGAGTAATTTGAAATAAAAGGAAAAAAAAATCCTATCAAAATACTCTGTTGAGACTCCGACAGTACACACACACGTGCACACACACACACACACACACACACACACACACACGTCCTTCTTCATAAACAAGGTTGGGAAACAACATTTTTCTGGTAAAGCACAAGAAAACTAACAGATTTGAATTTGGAAGAGATTAAGAACTTAAGATCACATACATGTTTCTAATATTCCTGGACTATGTTTTACCTACACCATATCTGTTTCAGCAAAATCACAAAAGGGGTAAGCTTTCTAGGAACCCAAAAAAGCCATGCTAGCATTGCCATGTTATGTCATTTAAGAGTTGGCTGTTTAGAAAACACTATCACATAGTGTATTTGCCTTGAAAACATTTTAAAACTACAGAAGCAGAACCAGAAAATGAAATCAAGAACACAAATTTTCGTTTTAATTTTGTGCTTCTTGCTTATATGTAAGTTCTGCATCATCACAGGCTGAAACAGAAAATAGAGGGAATAAAATTCCAACTACTAGTCTCTGCAAGGGCTGCTACTACTTTTCTACCTTAACATCTCATAGTCTCTTTATTTGTCTCACTCTGAGTCCTTTATCATGCAGCCAAGGGAGGATGGCAAAGCCCTTGGTGTGGGAAGACACCAAGGTTCTCACCCTGCTTTACCGTTAGCCTTACGTGTTTTAGCATTTAAGAATCCTTAGCTAGAATGAACCAACATCACTAGGAACAGACACCAGAAACTAGAGCTTTTTCTCTCAGAAGACCAATGTTCACTGCATGGCAGAGAACCAAGCTCTGTTCTTGTTTTTAACTCAGCTTTGCATTCCATTCTACATGGCTCAAAGATGAGCGGCACAGCTAAAAAGTAAACCAAATCTGCTCAGGTTCTGTAACATTGCAGCACTCCCCAAAGATATGGAAAAATGTGGCTACAAACTTCCTCGTGGAACAGAGAAATGAAAGGAGATCTTTTAGCCCCTGGGCAAGTGAACTACTAAAATGGTGTGGAAGAGAACCTTCGGTTCAAGTTTTTGGGTGAAAGTCACTTCTTGGTATGTTTCACCTTTTCTTACACATATTTACAATGGAGTGACTGAGATGCAGATACAATCCATCTGTGAGCACCAGACATTTACCTGAGCTGGATGCTGAGTAACAAACCAAATAGGAAGGCAGTGTCTCAGCACATGCACAATCAGACCCCAGGCAAGCTGGGCATCTGCTGACTTTGGCTGCCAGGCAGAGCTGTTGCCTTCTTAGATACTGGATCTTAAATTAGATACTAGATGTCTCAATTCTGCTGTCAAGTGAAACTTCAACACCTAAATGTCTTCAGCAACTTGGTGAAAAGAAATGTATTACACTGCTATGGCTGGCTTAGAACAGATTTATATAAAATGCTATTAGCAACACCAGAGCTCTCTTTGTACTGTCATTTCTACTGCTTGCTATCCTGCACAGCTTTTCTTAGGTAGCCCCATTCTTAAAACTACTTGGAAATACTACATTATAGGATGTTTTAGGTTATTTTTATGCAAGTTTAAAGGTTGCTTGGTACTGAACTTGGTACATTTGAAATTATGGACTATCTTCATAAAGCAGTGGCAATGGTAATTAAACTTTGAGAGGTTGAAGATCTGGATCTATCACAAAGCATTCAGTGGAAATAGCTGTAAATGAGGGTCTGAGACCCCACTACTTATTTGCTTGTGATGTGCTTCTTATTCGGAAAATACCTGTAACATGACAATCAAAATAATCTGTTTTGTTTAAGCACCTGGGAACAAGTTTGAGTATTTTCTACCTCTTTCATGAGCTTAACTCCTGAACTCATTGGCAGCCTTTTATCAATATTTTTTATTTATTTATAATAATTACTTGCTATTGTGGTGCTATCTAAAAAAATGTTAAGAAGGTGAAAACTTTCGCCTTACGACTATGTCAATTGTTCCAGAAATGGCAGGCTAGCAAACCCAGCCTTGAGAAGCCACATGGAAGCAGTATAGCTCAGTACATTGCAGATGTTGGAACTTTACTGACCTTGCTCCTGATCAGCAGTCTCTTGACTTCCATGACTAACGTAAAAGTAGCTTCTTTTACAGTTCTAGTAACCCATCATTAAAAAAATGTAATAGGAGTAATTAATTTGTTTATGAACAGTTGCTAAAGTATCTCAAACTACTGAGATGACCACTCTGCTGATTTAAAACCGTATTTTATGTATAAACACTTTAAAGAAGCTATGTTTACTCCTGAGACTTTTAATGTATCTGTTTAATCAGTTTTTAAAATAAAATTTAAAATTATTTTTGCTGGTTTTAAACAAAATCTTGCTTCAAAAGAAATTCAGAAAGTTTGAAATAAAAGTATTTCTTTCTTTCACAGTTAACACCTCCCAAATTATTTAATGGCAATGTTATCCAAAACTTTAAATTTAAGTATGAAGTATTTTATGCAAGTGTAGATTAGTGAACCTAGAGTGCTCATATAAAACTCTATATACTATAGTACTACATTTCTTTCTCACTCTCCTGTAGTTACAGTCAGGCCTTTGAAGTGTCTCTTTAAGGAGAAAACAAGAATATTGAAACACTGCTGCAAGACATGAGGTGGACCGATTTATTGCACGAATATCCTTAAATGTACCAAAAATAAAGTTCTTCCATAATCTAAAGCTTTTATTTGCTGATGAATCAAACATACCAAATAGTTCTCATCTTGAAAGGCATAGTGCAATGTAGTAATCCACTGACAGTCTCCATTCACCAAGACATTTCTCTCCTCTCGGAAGCAAGCTGTCTAAAATGAAGAGAGGGGGGGAAAAAGCCATTGTCAGTATCAACAAAGTAGTTTTCACAACAGGAATATATATAGATGGTTTATGGGATTAAATAAAATTACAGAGAAGACATCTCTATAAATTGGAATTCAGTCTGCCCAAGTGACACATCAGAGAGTCTCTGCAGGCTTGTAGTCAGGCACTCAGTCACTCTAATCTTTACTGGGACCTTAAAAAAACCCTCAACAACGCAACACCTGTCCCTCAACCATTAAAAAGCCCACAAACAAATCTGAGTCAACACTGACTCAAAATTAAAATAATTAAAAATTTATTTTTAAAAGCCAGAAAAATGATAACCTCTCACTGCAATCTGTAGCAGACATCAGATAACTGCTCTAGGAACATAAGTCTGGTTCTTCTGAAAAAAGACCTTTGTGAAAATACAGTGTCCTACTTAACAGTTCCAGACACTGCCAATACACTAAAGGAAATAAGTACATTTTACTATTACTGTCTTATCTTTGTCCAGTATAACACATTTTCATTTTCAATAATCTTTTCTCTACTTCAAATAGCCTACTGCAACACTTCAGAGAAGCAAGCTCTGTGTAACAGGTTTTCTCAGCATCTTTACGTAAAACCAACTTTCATAAACTTCAAGTGAGTCGTCCTTAATAAAAATATATTAACGTTTTTATTGGATCAGAGCTATCAAGATGCAGACCTTGGGACTTTTTCATAACTCTAAATTCAGAAAGCCATTATTAGGCTATTCAGTAGCTGCAGTTCAAGTGCTTGTGTTCTGGAGAATAACTGATATTTTTTTGGTCATTGCCATTTGTCCAGATGTCCTAGAAAATGTACTATGGAAGGAACCTCCCTGGGAAGCCCAAGCTTTGTCACACACTGATTGCATCCTATAAAGGATTCCCAACAATTCTTCCCCCTAAGAAAGCAAAAGTCAATTTACATTTCTAGTGATGATGACCATACTGTGGCCACGTCATAAAGTTAGTAATTATTGGCGCAAAGAGATGTAAATTGTAATTAAATGTTAACTGAGAGTGGCTTAACGGTTTATGAATGCAAGGCCAAAGTATCACTCTACAAAAAGTCTGGCAGCAAGAGCAGCTCTAAGTAATCCTATCCCCTGCCCGCAGCACCAGAGCACAGCACTTCTCAGTTCTTCTGGCACAGCGATGCGAGGAGGCTGCCAACACAGAAAACTAGTTTGTTTATTTTCAAAGACATCGGTTCCTTGATCCAGTTCACTTGCAACCTCAAACAGCAAAGGACTGTTATGAACACTTCAAAACCAGTAATGCTGCTGAACACTTTGCGTCATGATTCAAAGTATAAAACTCCTTTTCTGCTTACACTAGCTTAAAAGGCCTTGAGACGTGCCTTGAAAAAGCCTGACAGGCTCCCTAATCAGCCAGTCACGACTTATTTGGAACTGTCAACAGTAACACTAACGACTATGTATTTTACTGTCAGAACAACGAATACAAATGGTCCACCTTATCAACATAAATGGCATGCCTATTTTTTCTTGCAACGCATTCGCAGATGTCAGTTTATATTCACTAATCTTTCCTGTATTTTAGTAGCTTCCAACCATGTTTTCTTATTGCAGCTGGTACACAAATAAGCAGTGTTTTGGTAACTTTTTGCTATATTTAATAACTAATAAAATGCTTCATAATACAATTCACAAAACAAATACAAACCAATATAACAAAATGCTTCTCAGACCACTCATAAAACACCTGAAATCTGCTTGCCAGTGGAACTGTCTGTTTAAGAGGCTACTGTATTCCCACAGGCTTAATTTTAAAATCTAACAAGTTTTACCACATCTGGGAAATTTTAACACCCAGATGTTTACTGAACTTGATATGCAGGTTAGAAAATCTTGCTTATCCAGAAAAGCTAAATCAAGTGAGCTCACCAAACAGGAAAAGACAAAGGAACATAGCAGAGAAGACAGTTTCTTTATTGTTCTTTGTAGATGAGGAAAATCAGCTGAAAGAGAACCTGACTGTTACTTGTCCTAAGTGTGTATTTGGAACCCTGTTGCTCATTATACCTCTTTCCTGGTGGAGAGGCTCCTTCTCTGGAGATTTTCAAGACCTGACGGGATGCATTTCTGTGTGACCTGCCCTAGGTGATCCTGCTTTGGCAGGGGGGTTGGACTGGATGATCTCCAGAAGTCCTTTCCAACCCCTAAGATTCTGTGATTCTGTGATAACCCTCTTCCACCTCTTGCCTGCCTGTTGTAGAATTTGAATACAATTTCTGAACAGCTACCTTCTCAGAACATGTCTACATGTAAAAGTCGCAGTTATTTAGGTAAGCCATTTAATTAAGTCACTTTAAAAATGACTGAAATAAGCCAGCATAGCTGTATTTCCACTAGAGTTTGGGAGTCTCCTACAAGCATTTGGGTTTAAAACAATTCTATACTGACCACTGAATTAATCCAACTGAAACCTGTGTAGAAAAGGGCACCAAATGTCCCCCAGACAGGAGACGGCTTAATGCAGAACTGCTAGTGCAGCACAGGCAGGAGTGTCAACTCTCCTGAGAGCTCCAAGGAAAACCAAATGGCAGCGGCTGCTGCTGCTTGTGGAGTGTGCAAGACAGACAGTGTGACTAAATCAGGCAAATGCAGGGGCTTAACAAGAGGGAGGAGAATTATTCACAGGAAAAGAGGTGGCACTGACTCACTGAAAGGAAGGGAGGGACTAGGAAGGGCAGGGGAGGGAAGGATGTGTCTAGAAGGGGCCAGAAGAATGGGCCAGGGAAGGGTCAGCAGGCTCAGTCCTCTGCAATCAGTCCGTCTTCACCCCTTTACAGAACTGCTAACAGTACTGACAGACTTCAGCTATTTCCCCCTAAAATCTATTGCTCATTTAACTGCTGATTTATGTAATATTACATTTGCCATAAGGTTTTCCTTTACAGTGCAAGAGTAGGGATTCTAGAAATACGCCACTTTCCATGACACATTCTCAGCAGGTCCTTCCCTAATCTGTGAAGTACCCATGCACATTTGCATAATACGTTGTGACAACGTACATCTCCTTTCATCAAAAATAGCCTTTTTGAACAGTTTTACCTTTTTAACATATTTTGGTTTATAATCTGAATCCATGATTCCAAAGAATTTAGCTATAGTTTCACCAGTTATACAAATCCTGTTACAAGCTGCAGGATGCAAAGCTCCTTAATGGATGCTTTCTGAATGCAAGAGAAAAGAGACCTTTTCATAACGTTTTTGTATACAGCTGTGATTGTTACAGTAGTACCAATCTCAGCTTTCATGTAGTCTCTCACTTGCCTTTATTGTAAACAAAAATCTGGCCAATAAATTCTACCCAATAGGGTAAGAACTAGGGCAGACTGTCTGGTAAACGAACACACAGTAATGCTGAGAACAACAGATGCCTGGAAGGGACTGTCAGACTTGATTGCATTAAAACAGCTTAAGGAAAAAGAAAAAAAGAATGAAGCTCCTATGCTCGTGAAATAATTCTTCCTAATCTGGAAGAGCTTCAATGTAATTTTCCTAATACCATTTTTAAAATTCTTTGCATTAGCAAACCGTATTACTTACCTCTGCCCTTTTAAGCATTTCCCATTTATTTAGAATTTTCATTGCATAAATGCGCTCTGTGCACTTCATTTTAACAACTGCAACCTGAAATAAGAAGATAACTTTATTTAACAAAAGCAAGGTCAGAGAAATAAAATATTTTAAAAGCTTAATATTAACAAAATAGTAATGAAATAATTTATTAAGGAACCATCAGTGATCTGCTCACATATTGGTAAATTTCAGCTCAAGTCTTTTCTCCTACATTTCTCCTCCATTACTACAAGGTACTTGATGCACAGTACACCATGGGTGGCCAAGTGCTCATGATCAAGTACAGGGGATGATAGAGGAGGAGTATGAAGCTTTTCATATGAAGATGTGTAGTAAAGCTGCATTGTTTGCCAAGAACAAGCGATGCTTGTACACCATGTCTTCAGCCAATGAGGCAACATTTAAAAGGGCAGCCTGTGAAAACAAGGAAGGCTGCTGTCAATAGAAATACACTACATTTGACTAATTTGTTTTCACATTTCAGGTTTCAGAAACTTGAAAGATATTTGCAAATTAACATGCTTTTTTGTACTGTATGCATATAGCTAAAAAGAAGCAAAAACAGTATTCATTTACGTATTCATCATTTTGCTTGAAGCATTTTACTGCACATTCTTTGTATTAGATTGCTCAGACTGGTCTATTATGAACAGTAGTTGTGCACATAGCTGTACAGTGGAAGAAAAAACACACGGACATTGAAACTTCAAGGCTTAGGAATGCAAAGACTTTATTTTGACCAAGACTTGTATTCTCCAAGACCAAAACTAATTCTTCTTGTAGTAAAGCCATAATTTCCACAAAATTCTTCCAGTTGGCAAGGAAAAGCAGGCATCATGACTAAGACAGCAACATATTCACAGGACTGTGCATGGACTGCTTGAATATTTCTGCTGCTTCTCAGCTTGCCTCTATTTCAGAAGTAGAAAACCAACTAGCTTTCATTGCTTTTATCAGAGCTCTAAATAACAGTGGGAAAAGTAACTAATCACATCAGCTAGCTTCTTCTGTTGCTTAAAAACTCTCTTACAGATAAGGGATTCAGGAACTGCAGCAACTCTAAGAAGATACCGACTATAAAACAAGGTTGGAGTAATGCATCAAGAAGAGCAACACTACGAAGTCAGAAGCCCTGAAGAGGGAAGAGGGAAATGCCCTCCCTGCACCTTACCAGTAAAGAAGTTCCAGATGAGCGGCAGGGAGGCGACTCCTCTTTCAGTTACACAAGTATGGGACATTCACATTTAGACACACCTGACTTTGCAGATGAATACCTAAGACACCCACCCCTCCATGTGTGAAGCTCCACACACCAGCCATGTAACAAACAAGCAATACCTAGAACATACCTGCCCAGAGAGTCATGTAATGGAAACACATCTTAAGAAAAGCACTAGCAGGTATCCATCACAGGACAGACATGGGAATCTGGCCCTAAATGCAGCTGGGAAAGATACAGCATGAATAAACAGCTTCTGTAAGCTACGTAGAACAACCACAGCTACATTATGTCCCAGTGTCTTCAGGCCTCTGAACACCTCCTGCAAACACTGCTTCTGTGACAGGGCAAGGATGAGTAAGATGAGAATGTCTCATCTCAATGTGAGGTTCTTTGGGACATATGAAAGCGTTCAACACTGACCTTTGGTAATGGCCTAAAACATTTAGCTTTGTTCCTATCCTCGTCATGGCCTTGCAGTCAAAAGCCATCGTAACAACCTCTCTGCACACCCTTAATTGAATTATTTGCCTGATACAGCTGAAGACATGCAGTAAGTCAAACTGCACATTGAAAGCTTTGGGAAACTGCAAGATGCTGACATTACCTGCTATATATTTTAGCCTCTGTTCCATACAGAATGTGATGACTCAGGAAATCCTACCACCTTCACTGAAGGGACAGACCAAACTAAGCAGAAATGAACAAAAGCTCTGAGAGCCCTGAAGTAGCAACATTCAGGTTTCATTACACCACAACACTAGAACTCCTCAGCCATTTAAGTACAAATACAGTATACAAACCAAAAGTCAGATATGCATCTACTGCACTTTACTGAAGGCCATCGCTGTCTGAAAACACTGCAGGCTGATAGAAGTTTGAAGTGTGCTCTGCTGCTGAGGAGTGATGTGAGCCTGGAACATGGAGGACATCATGGAGGACACACACAACTGAGGAGCTGTACAAACCTCATAACAGAAAGTGATGAATGAGAGCAGGCCAGGACAAAGGAAAAACAAAGAAGGAAGCCAAATCTGTAGGACCTACTTAGCAATTCCCCAGTTGCTATCTATCTTAGTGCTGTTTATTTGCAACTGAAAGAACTGCTTATAAAAGCCCAATTTAAACTTTCTGGAGGAACAGAATTGTCTTCTGTGGAAGAAAAAGTGGAATGAATAAAAGGAAAGCTGACTCGTATTTTCACAAGTGGTTACTGAGATGTGGCACAAGTAGACACACCGCTGCTTTAGTTTTAAGGGGGACAGTGGGACAGCTTCTTGTTTCAGCAGAAGAACAAATGTAATCATACTGCAAAATGGGTAATTCCCCAATAATTTAGTCTCTCTGCATGAAGGGGCCTCACAGAAGTACCAGAACTTTGGCCTCACTAGAGCTGACTCCGCAAGTCACTCTAATGATTAGGATTTTTTTGTACATTTTAAGAAAACAAACAAATGAAAAATCCAAATCTCACTGATGTCTGAACTGAACCTAGGGAAACACAAATTCAATTATGTCTTGATAAACTCAGTACTATTATAAGCAAGAATGTTGTTGCAATACTGCAAAAAAAAATAAATCCTACATCCATCATTCCATAAAACACAACAGCGTTTTTTCAAGTTAGCTTTCTTTTACTTCCTTCATCAGGTGGCAGCATTTTTAAGCTTACATTTGTCATAAAATGCTTTGGCTGCTTCTGAGATGCTGTGGTGTACTTGTTCTTTCTTACTTTCATCTTAATTCCTCTCTCTCTGGCATACTTCAAATTCAATTACAATAACCACACTGACCACTTTGCAAGATCAAACAGAAATCTCTTATATTGCAACTGTGTTAACCATGAAAGATGTCAGGTTTTAAATATAATGCCTCCTCTACAACATACTGATCCCCCACATCTACAAATGTATGAAAAAATGCTGTGTTCAGACATATTCTAATGGACACAGATTTGTACACTGTTGCAAATGTCTAGTTTTAGAAAAAAAGCATTGCTTTTCTCTTCAAAGTTTAAAAGTCTACTGGCCAAACATATGTTCATATTACGCACAGACTATAAAAGACTAGGAGTTAACTCTGGTGCTCACTCTTCATTTCCAAGGCTACTACAACTAACACTGCAATAGAAGTTAAAAAACAGCATGCTAAGGATAGTAAGAGGAAAAAAAGGGACAATCAGAGTTATAAATAAGCTTCTGAAGAAGATTCAGTAGCCTAAAACATTCCAGGCCTAGAAGAGATAACAACTGTGATAGGCATACAAAACCATGAATGTTGTGGAGAAGATGAACAGAGAACAATTTGCTGTTTCTCATAACTCAGAAATTGAAAAACATTAAACAAAATTTTAAAAGTTAGCAAGATTAAGGAAGTATTATTGTCACACAACAGTTCTGGAACTCAGCCACAGGCTGCTGTCTACACCTAAGTATTCAGAAAGCATTTCTGTACATTTCAATATCTGAGCAACACATATAGCAGCAGTCTCAGAGACTACAGACTAGTGAGTGTTACAGGTGTGGTTAGGGAACCTGAACCCTCTGCTGCTGGAAACTGGTAAGGTTCAGCTCTGCTTTGGCCTTGGACTTTTCCCACATCTCTCTACCTGGCCAAAGGGATGAGATACAGACTAACTAATCCACACACCTTTGACCCAGAACAACTGTGTCAAATTAAGAAAATTAAAACTTACTCAACTTGCATTTTACTGTGCTTGGTTGGAATGGAGAACTGAGGGTTCCAAACAGTGAACATTCACAGAGTGGTTTGGCAGAGATTTAGGTGACTCTGTTTTACCAATTCTTAAAACACTGGTGAGGAAAAATTCCAGAGGCAGGGGGTCCCCACCAGTGCTGCCCCCCTTCCAGGCAAGCCCCTATGGGTCTGAGCTGTCAGCCGATGATTTGACTACTGTCACAGTGACTCAACATGCTCAAAATTTGCAGCAACTGGGACACTGTAATAAAGCACATTTCCTCAAAGACCTCAGAAAGCCACTGAATCCCAGTGACTACATGTCAACCAACTTCAGACATATTTATGTCAAAAAAATGTATGAGAACTGGAGCTAAAGTCTAAGCGAGAGCCAGTTGTAGCAACTACACACAACATCCTATGGGATTTGTACTGTTTCTGCCAGTAATGTTTGCCTCAAAGTTCTGTTGCATTTGCACTTCAGTAAAATAAAAATGGAACCAAAATACTAGAATAACTTTCTTAGACTTTGGCAAGAAGTAGCATTTTGCTTTTTGAATTGTTTTACAGAAGTATCCCCTGGCCTTTTCTTATTCAAAAGCCACTTGATACTGACATTTAGTATTGCAGTGTGCAAAGCCAACACAGGCCAAGTTCCACCTTTCCTCATGACCTGATGACATCCGCAGGGTGGGAATATGAGCCAAACCAGTCTCTACAAACATGACAGAAGTTTCCACCACTGTACTCTGCCCTTTGAGAGACATGATCAGCACCAGTAAGTTACAAATTTTCTTTTATGTAAACGATAAGCACAGGGTAAAAAAAGTGGAGAAACCACCATTTAAATGCAAGACTGGATTTCCAGAAAACAATTAGGACAGTTAACAAATAGACTTTCTACTGGAAAATCTGTAAGTTCTTTAATGTTCAACGTAGAAACCATACTGGGATTAGTTTCAAAACAAAGGTAAAACACTATTCATGCCCGTGGCACCTTAATTTTTCAGGTAAAACTCACCCTGAAGGACTGGACCTTCAGGGATAAGGTGAAACTCAAATGCAAAAGTTCTCAGCTGAAAAGAACATTGACATATAGGTGTTAATCCTCCTGCAAATCAGCTCATAATGACAGGCAGTTAAGAAAAAAGCAAACACTGAAATTCACAGGCAGATACACACCACTAGGGAGGGGTAAACATTACTGCCCTGTAGAAATACAAACTCATTGGAAACTCCACACACAGCCGCACCCCAGAGAAATAAACTTTATCTGAAGCAGGTGTGATAGAGGACTGTTAAGGTGATCAAGGAACTAAAGTGCCTCTCATACTACCGTGGGAATGGAAAAGCTTTGCTTGTTGCAAAAAAAAGTAAAAAAGTGGATTTGATTGCTACCTAAAAGTAAAATTGGAAGGAAGAATATCAATAATAACGATGATAAAAGATAGAAGATTTGCATAGGCAATAAAATTACATGGATAAAATTGTGTCAAATTACCATGATTTACCCTTTGGCAGAAACTTGGAAGGGCTTTAGACACTTGAGCAGAGATTTTAGACAAGCCTTTCAACCAAAATAGGAGATGAAATGTCATTTCAGATGTAAACAGTTTATCTGTAATGTCTTATTACCAGATTCATAATTTAATATTACAGTAATTTTCCTCAGTTAAGGCTTGCATCTGCCACTTCTTACCACACTATTTCTGTAGTGATACCTTGGACACTAGCTACTGAAAAAAACACTGCAGTAACTGCTTTATTCTCCTGATACTCTTGGATATGAAAGGTCTTTGATACATGGCTCATTAGATACCAGTTTTAATACTGCAGCTCTGAGAAAAAACTGGTCTGGACTGCTATATCAGGTTTTTTATGTCTATTTTACATTTAAAATAAGCAACCACATCGTCTTTTGGTAGGGTTCATATGCCACGGTGCACATTTCCAAAGCCAAATAATTTTTTTGAAGACAGTGTGCAGCTCTTCATGTAATGTAAACAAGAAATTGCTTACAAGTGCCAGCCAGAAAGGTTCTGTAAATAAAGAATAAAGGCCCCAAATAACACCTAAGATCTTCCTCAGCAGTCAGGGGGATTGAAGAGACAAATGGTTGGTCTCTCTGGCACTACAGTGAACCATCTCTCTCTAGCTCCTTGCAACCTGCCTGTCACCATAGTAACTTGGTGCTGCCATACAAACAGACAGGGAGCTGGGGAGGACTAAGACAGAAACCAGCTCTTATGAAGCATTTTCAAAACAAAGCACCTTCTTTCTTCATCCACTTCCACAGCAGAAAACAGCTTTCTTAGTTGTTGGGATTTTTTTGTTTTGTTTTGTGTGTGTGTGTGTGAAGAGCAGATTGTGGAAAAGCAAAGCTAATTAAATACTACTTCTGCATCATATTCACAATGTTCTGACTCTGAATAGCTGGATGAAAAAGTTGTCCTAATGTCACGTGCAATACTTAGAAATTCTGTTAATCTACAGCACAGGAAGACACAGTCCCTGCCAGGTACCTAACACCAATCACCAAAGCTTCTGAATAGATGAAACAGCTCAACTTGCAGTCTGTAGGCCCACTGTGCCCCAAGTTAATTTCTAGAAGTCCATAAAAACATACAAGTTGGTACCCTGCAGCTGCAAGTGCATACAAGGTGAAGGCACACACAGCTCTGTAGCATTGACAAGCATGACTGTCTGCAGGAAGCTCAGATTTTGCATATTCATGTTGAATCTCACAGCACCCTTAGCCAGTATATCTCTCATTATGAACCACAAAACTGATCAGAAATCCATAGCACACAGAAGATCAGTCTTGTTCTCTCAACCATTATTTATTTTATTCTGGAAACAGATTTTTACGTCTATTGATTCCATCTAACTCTGACTAAGCATCCTGGGTTGAGGCGACATGTCCTGTTACTAAACAGGATCAAGTCTGTACACAACAGCACTTACATGAAAAGGTATTTCTAATCCATCCAGAGCAATAATACTTAGGTGGGGCACATTAAGAGTTTTAGTTATTTTTGTGCTAAGCAAGACCAAGCAGTTCCACCCTTCCACTGCAACCACAGTAAGCATTGCTCATTCAAGAAATCCTTGCTAACAAACAAGGGAAGGAAAACAGTTGCTGCCAAATTTCCAGGAGGTGTCAGCCACATTATACAATCCAAGCCTTCAAATAAGGTTCATCTTGACATAGCTCCTCCTTGAACAACTGCTCTTCACTGAAATGTGTTAATCTGCAGAATTGCACCTAAACAGTCCTTTACACAAATGACAAAGAGTGATGTTAGAGACTTGTAAGAGCACTACTAAGAGGTCAGATGAAGCCTGCAAAGGAGCAAGTGCAAGTATTTAAAGCCAGACAGTCCCCATGCACAGGATCCTCTTATGCCTCTCACTGTACTGCAGCACTAGTACTCCCAGTTCCCTTGCACGCAGAGGCAAATACAAAGCACACAGAAGGCACTTCTTACGCTGGCTTAAGTTTCTCAGGTAGGTGCAATCCCACCCAGCACAGGTTCTCAGGACATTACTTCCTTCGAAATATTGGTCCTGGACAGAAGGAGTAGTCAGGCACATGCAAACTTCAAGCCATAGGTGGGTTTGGGTTTTTTGTTTTGGTGTGTTCTTTTTAAAGGTCTAAAAGCATCTGCAGAATTATTCTATTCTGTGTTCATATTCTTCAAATCTTCTCCTAAATAATGTGTACTTTCACTAGTTAACAAAAAACTTCACCCTACACAGCATACTCATTCTTGTCTATAAAGACAGACTTCCACATTAATTTTATTAACAGAAACCAGAACTAATATTACACAAAACCATTTATTTCTGATTTTACTTCAGGGTTTTAAAAATTTATTAATGTTATTCCTCATAGAGGTTGTACCTCTAAACACGAGCTGTCTGCCTATATGACACACAAAAAGGAAAGACTGAAAGTAACATCAGGGCAATTACAAAATTTTTCTACCCAGCTGGGTATACACTCAGGCAAATACACTCTAGGAAATGGGGAAGAATCATGAGTAGTTTATCTTTCTTACAGCAAGCATTTCAAATTACATGCCACTCTGTCATGCACTCAAAGAACATTTCAATTTTTCTTCATAACTATGAAACTTCTGAAAAAAATTAAATTATGTTCTCAAACTAGTGACTCCCAAGAGTCCGAGCCCTACATGTTGCTGTAAAGGATATTCAGAAATTCAGTTTACTCTACATGCAAAGTAGCTGGCTTACCTGATGAGAAAAGGAGAACTGCATGTTTTGGAAGGTGGCTACAGAAGAAATCTCTAGGTTCTGGGCTTGGTTATTTCTGTCCTAGCATAGTAGTAAGACCTTTAAGAAACAGTTTTTCTTTCACTTTCTCAGATCTCCCATGCTGTAAGAACTTTTATTCACATGGTTTTTGGATTACCAGTTAGGTGTTGTTCTCAGATTGTTGGAAAAAAGTATGAAGAATCAGGTTGTATTCCGCTCGTTTGAAAAGAAGAAAGAGAAAGGTGCCAACATGCCAGTACAGATCCATACTGGTGATTGTACCTTAAATTAAATTCTGCCTTAAATTAGATACTGATTATGTGTTCACAAAGCCAAGCTCACATGTGGTCTCAATCCTCTCTCCAAAGACCAGGTTTCCTTGGCTTACATGTGTGGCAAAAACTGACCACTGATCCTGACTAATAATGCCTTTGTTTTCTTTAAGCTATCTTTCTTCAAAGCTACTCACTTATGCAAAAGTTCTTTGGCAAGACTAAAGCCCCAGGCATTCTCCAAAAAGTCCAAATTAGTTAAATTGAGAGAAATGGAATGTAGTTTTCATCCTTTTATGAAGTCTGGCAGGCTTAGCTGTTCAATGTTTAATTTAAACTACTTAATTCTAACAGGAATATATTCAGTTTAGTTCTGATTAACTTCTTCATGCATTCTAACAAGCATCTAATAGGTATTTTCAAGATTTATTTCTAGCAGATAGTTGTGTTTGGGTTGGCTTCTTTAAAAAAGAACTACTGAATAACCTTATAACCACAAGAATCCCATCAACTAATTTCTAACATAGTTCCCATGTATGTATGAACACACTACGGAAAACAGTTCAGCCTTCTGAACTGTTGCTTTATACAAGTCAGATGCTACAGACTTTAATTTCTTATTATGGAATATTAAATTTCATATCATTAATATTTTATAATGTCTAAAGTATTTGGCAGTTATAGCAGTGTAGTATACACAAGGGTCAAAGGATTAATTCATAAGCAAAAAGAACAAAATATTCTCTGGCAAGTGGGATTAAAGTATAATGAACACAAAATCAGTGATTTCTGCATAATTAAAATTGATGAAAAAGTTTCAAGGTGCTACAGCTACAAACAACAACTTTTATAATTAAAAGATGAACAAGAAAGCATGATATAAACATGACTGAATTTGTGAGCACTCATAGCCCTAACAGAAGGATGGCTTTAGGACACTTTCTCATTTCACTTCTGTTAAATTTTATTTCCACAAGGGAAATGGGATGTATGAATTGCTGTAGTTAAGCTTCATGCTTTTCCAAATGGAAGAATATGAAAGACATTGTTGATTCAGGCACTCCAAACACTATTAATACAGGCTTCCACCCAGAATTTGTGTCTCTTATACACCTTAAGACTCTTGATCCAAAGCTAAAAGGTCATCCTAAACCTCCTAGCAAGTATAAACTGAAGTCTCTTGAAGTTCATAGAAATACTCCATCTGCTGTTGTACTGAGATTTCCAGTTGGTCAACTCCTTAAGTGGAGAAGAGCATCTTTTTGAAATAGAACAGAGCAAGTACTATTGAAAACAGTCCTTCCTTAAAGGTATACTGTGTGAAGGCATTCCCAACACTGCAAGTTACTATAAAGGGTTCCCTTGACCTGAAACTACTTTTGATAGCTATTGCATTCCCAAGTCTAGTTCTGAAAAGATCCAGAAACCACTTCTAATCCCACCAAAAGACAAACTGCCAAAACACTAATCTAAAATTCTTTAGATACGAGTGGTCACAGCCACTATAGTAAACAATCTGGCACAGAAAGACCAGAACAACAGATGAAAGTAGCCTTTAATGAGCTTTCCCATCTATACTGTATGCAGTTCAAGAATGTTGATTCAGACTATACTTAGCCTGGTCTCCTGGACCAAATGTGCTTTTAAGCTGCTAGGAGAATCAATCCTGGTGATGGATTCTTATGTCCTCCTTGGGGCCAGAAGCACATTTGGTACACATCTGGATCAGAGGTTCTGGTTCAGTTTCCTCCAAAACATATCCATGGATATGTTGCATGGATAGCAACATCATTCTGCATTCTCTTCAAAACTGTCCTACTGCTTTCAATCAAAACCCTAAAGGAGAGGTAGCCAGTACATACTACAGGAAAGCTGGGGAGGGACGTTTTACAAGGCCTTGTAGCAAGAGGAGAAGGGGTAATGGTTAAAACTGGAAGAGGGGATTCAGGTTAGACATTAGGAATAAATTCTTCAGTGTGAGGGTGGTGAGACACTGGAACAGGTTGCCCATGGAAGCTGTGGATGCCCCACCCTGGAAGTGTTCAAGGCCAGGTTGGATGGGGCTCTGAGCAACCTCAGGTAGTGGGACGTGTCCCTGCCCATGCAGGGCGGGTAGATCTAGATGATCTTTAAGGTCCCTTCCAACTCAAACCATTCTATGATTCTGTGATACTACTGTGTTGATTTTCTAGGCTTTTTATCTACTCATAAACTTCTCTGCTCCAACCTCATTTCTGGAGTTTATTTGTGGCTCTCAACCCTTTCTTAGACTTCTCAATTTTTTTCCATTTTTGCTTTTTCCCGCTGAACTCTTGCAGTAACTTCTTTCTCTAAAAGTCACGTTCAAATAATACATGCCAGCTAAAATCAAACACTCAAAAGAACAAACTTTTTTCATGAAGTATTTCTACTATCCTAAGATAACACTTCTTTTATGTAACAAATGTTGCAACTCCTCAAGTTCAATATCCATTCAAAAGTGAACTTTTGTCTTACAGGTCAGGATGTTACTATTTTTCTAGACATTTTACTTAAAAATAATCAAGTTCCTCCAGCATCTATGCTCATGATGATTACACACAACTGTATGTTAACTCATTATATCATTAGATGATGGTACAGATGAAGAAATGTTCCTGAAACACTAATTTTTGTCTCAGGTGTCATCCACCTTTGTCAACAGCAGTCTCTGAAGTAGGTTAAAATTATGTGGATATGAAGCTATTACTTCACCCACTACCAAGTGTGTGTACATTGAAAGCTCATTGCTTTCTGAACCTAAGTAGGGTTCTTAGCTACTGGTGTTTCTGTGATACCTCTGTCCCACAGTCAAACCCCATGTGAAAGAGTTTGATGCGTCCAGGGCACACCTTGCTTAGAGACACCATGCTGTGGAGACAACACAACATGAACATAAGGAAGCCCAGCCCTAGCCACTGGCATCAGAAGTGTTAAGCAAGTGCTAATGGGTTGCAGGAAGCCCCTAATGACTCCTATGTTTTATTGTAGTGTGGCACTACTTAAAAGAAGCTTCCTGAAAACAATCTTAAGTGTTTTCTAACTTCTAGAAATTCTCTAGTTAATAACCTCTTTTGCTGATGGCTTTAGTTGCAGGTACTTAAATCCTGAAAGGGTTGTCTTGAGGTTCTCCAGAACTCTCAGTTATCCTATGCCTACTGGAGAGGAGATGCTCATTAATGCTTTTGCCAGTGGCAAACCCGATCAGACTTATGTCACTGACGACAGTTTCATCAATCGTATTAAGAAGTGATGCTTCAGTCCAAGGTCCTGGGACTGGTGAGTCCTCAAGACACAAGGCGTTCCTATCATACCAGCACGATTCAACTTGCTGTCCAAAAAACAGATCCAGTTGCCTTTGATCTTCAAAGATGACAGGGAAGAGCCTTTGAGGCAGCCAAATGCGTCTTTCTGCATTACCAGATTGCTACAGAGACAGGCAGATGGGTGGAGCAGCCTTTGCGTTCCTACCAGAGAAGCAGTCCAGCTCTGTGTTAAATTACAGCAGCACAGGAGAGTACATATGGCAAGTGGGAGAAGAGATCCCAAACTCAGCTGTGCAGCTGCTAGGTGGGACTGCTCTGCTCATGCACACACTGATGAGACACTTGTTTTGATACACTGAATTCAGAAGGAGCCAGTCACTCAAACAGCAGAACTGGACATCAAATAACCTGCTTCAAGGGGACCTTGCCCTAGTACCTGGCTACATCCCACATTTGGAAGTATTTTAATACATCTGTGTGAACCTTTAGGACAAGTCCAAGTCAACTGTAAGCAGAAATGCACAAACAATGAAAGTTACATTTCTACAACCGAAAGAATAAAATCTCTTACCTCACCAAATGCACCTCTTCCAATCACTTTTATAATTTCAAAGTCATCTCGATGGAGTTGCATTTCCTTTACCAATTTTGTAAATGGTCTTGCTGTTTCAGGAAAAAAAAAAAAATCAATTACGAAGAGAAATATTGTAAAATAAAATAATCCATAAAGCAATGGTCAAAAGTACTACTCATTGCATGCCCACTGCAATATTATTTTTTCAACTACTATTAGAACTATAGAAGGAAAAAATTAATTATAATATTTAACTATATATTTTTTTTCAAGTACAATTCTATGGTTGGTCCTGCCTTGGTGACAGCAGTTAAAGAATGAAGTCATCTTTCAGAAGGATTTTCCCCCCCTTACTTTAGGATTTTGTGAATGAGTGAAGGACCATGTGAATGGGAAATCCTAGAGAAAACCTATTCTATCCTTCAGCCACTAAAACAATTCTCTCAGTAAGCAGAGTTCAGCTTTACTTTTTATTATTTCAGCTAGTACCAGCTAAAGTTTTAACAACCCACTCTCAAGAGATAGCTGTCTCTACTCAATAGCAACAAAACCATTTCCTACAGGATCTAAGGCTAATTTAAGATTTTTACTTTGAACTATTGTTTCTGTTAAGCAACATTCACCAGATCTCAAACAGAACAAGTATTGAAAGGCTGCAGCTGAAAAGATGCCCAGCAACTAACTAACCTACACATACTTCGTTCTGGTGGAATCAACTGAATACAAAACTGTTCTCAAAATACCTGGTTGATAAATCCTACTGTACCTGCAGAGCCCATCAATTTTCTACTCTCCAGTTTCCATTCAGAGTATTTTATTTATTTCTTGCATAGCACGGGATGAAGATTATTGTTCAGAGAAATTCACTACTTGATTATGAAGACCAAATCAGTAAGGGTAAAAAACAGTGCAAGCTAAACAGCGCAAGAGTAAGTATCGTGCCTACAAAGATGCAGTTCACACTTGTAACTAAGCACAACAAAAATTGCTCTTCTTTACCTCATCACAAACATTATAAGACTTAAAATACATGAATTTTTCCCACTTGCAACTAAATAAAACATCACAGAACTACTACATGTAATTCAGCCCAGACTCCCGTTTTCCCTCACCTTACATTATGATTAAGCTAATGAGTTAAAAGCCAAACAGAACTCCTAGAAGAGGGGTCACTCGATGATGTTATTTCAGATGTTAAAATAAACAAACCAAACCTCACACACAGAAGAAACACAAGTCTGAACCAGAGATTACAGACTTCAGTATGAAGTCTAAGAAAGCCTGAAAACCTCTCTGTAAAGATTCATATAACAGCTAATAAAAGGAAGAAACAGCTGCTCTGAAGAACATCTATTCTGATTCCTTGTACTTTGGAAATGCATTATTGAAAAGATTTCCTCTGAAAATAATACTCCTTCACTGGATGTTTCTTGTCCATACAAAATATGAAATTTAAAAATGAGACCACACTAGGTTTTCTGCTAGATTCCTCATCTCAACTGAGCAGAAATGCCTACCCAGTCTCCCCTACCACAAGGCCATTGACACTATTAACCCCAAGCCCCAAATTATTTCTAACAAACTTAGCCAGCAACACCAACTGAAACCAATTAACAAACCTACACCAGTCCAATCAGACATCTACACAAGTACAAACCCCTGCCAACGGCTGTGATTTGTATTGAATATTTTACCTCCTTCCCTTCCCATCCACTCAGAACAGACTGAGGAAACGCCACTAGAGATAAGAAATATATGTGAAAGTTCCATTATCAAGTTATGGATTGCTATTACAGAAGGGAGACTATTAGACTAATTCTGCAGAACACCCAGCTTCAGGTATTAAAGTTCAAGATGAGGGGAAATAAGACCAGTAATTTTAATTCTGAGGGATACTAACCTAAGAATATATACATTTTAAAATTAAATAACCAATTTTAGCAGTAATTCTAGTCAGTAAACAGAATACAAAAAAAAGTATTCCCTCCTAGAAGGAAGTTACTATTTTCACAAGCTATTTGTGTACTTAACTAATGTTGGCTTTTAGTATTTACCAGTGATGGTGTTCAGAAGCACTGCAACTTCAGTTATGTCTCTTTTGGAAAACTAAGCAACAAACATGAATATCTGCCTGTGCAGAAAAATATTATTTTGGAGAGGACTTCCTCTGAAATGAAAAAATTCAAGTCCTTCTCCAGGGATCCAAGATCCCTTAAAAGTAAGTAAAATTTGAAAATACAACCTAATATCCACAGAATCTCATCATCATATAGTCTACAAAATAGGTTACACTGGAGACCGGAGCTCAGAGGAGGCAACACACCAGTAATTAATTTTAACTCATACTTACTTTATTGGCATTTTAGAGTAAAACACTTTACACCAGGATGTGACCTGCTGCTTTTAAGTACCAGATTGCACAATCTTTACCTCTTAGTAAGTTAAATAAAAAAGTATTTCCAATTTGCTTTCCTGCTCTCCCCCAGGAGGTTCCTCAACTCTCTACTACCTAGATCACAACATAGGAAAAACTGAGTGAACAGAAGCTTGCACCAAAAATATCAGTGAGCTGTGTTTGCTGTGCTTGGCAGAATGATGCCAAGTGATATACCCACCGCTATATAAATGGTAAAAAGTTCTATGTTATTTCACATACCACTATTTTATAAACAGAGAACTCAAAGCAAACTTCTCTTAATATACTGGAATGAATCATTACACTTTACTGATTAGTTTTAATACTAATATTAAAAGTGGGAGCTACAATTTGTAGTTAATACTTAATGAAAGTATTTCATCATGGCAAACAGAAGCATTAGTTGTACTGGGGGTTTTGACGGCAGTGATTACTGAATTTTTTGTTATATATACTGTTGTCAAGGTAACATTAGCCGAGAATAACTGCAAGAGCTTGTTTATTCATGACTGTGAGGCTGTAATCAGAATTGGGATAGCCATTCTGCATGAAATACATTTGCATGCATCACTGCCTTTTTTCTCCAGCTGATTTTGCATGATTGTGCTTACACTTGTCTGGAAGAAGGATGTTCTCCATAAGGCCACACAGAAAAAAACCCAACATAACAGACAACTAATCTTAAGAAGCCAAGAGATATAAGTTCTCAAGAATACAATACAAAACATTAACAGTCAATGTGTTGACCAATATTCACAACGGGAACTGAAATGCCAGCATTTCTTCATTGAAAACAAAGGTATGTATGAAGACACACCACAAA
>NW_009953598.1:175129-198944 GCF_000747805.2 Chaetura pelagica | reverse complement strand
CTTCCGATCACATTTGCCTCTTCCCCTGATAAATGGACTAGGATATTTTGTTTGCACAAAAAGGAAACATAAGTTTGAATTATTTTAAAACCCAATTTGAAGCACAGCCACAGACAAACAGATTTGAGATTTAGATTTGTGACCTGATGCATCTACACTGCAGTCAATTTGTATTATGCCACCTGACAGGACACATTTGAAGACTGTTCCAGAACACGCAAAAGCTGCAGGAAATGCCAACAGAAACAATCTGACACAGCAGATTGGGCACTCGTCTCTGCTACCCCAGGAATAGGCACACACCAGCCTTTTTCAAGGTCAGAATCATATGTCAAATTTCCTCTCATTTCTGAAAGCAGGTCAGGGAAAGATGATAGGACTGTCAACATCACCCTCAAAGAATAACAGCACAACTTTTCCCAAGCTAGAACGTGGTTAAAACTGAGAAGTGTTGAGGCATATTTTGGATTTTTACTTTCAGAATGGTTCAGATCCTGAGCCATTCCATTTATGTCAATAATTAACTATTTGGAATCATAAAAACTAGCACCATTACATCACAGTGGACAAAAGCCTACCCACTGGGCTTATGATAACTACTGCTTCAGTGGTGGTTACCCAATGGCTCTAATTTGAGAACTCCTGCGTGTTTTGTTAGGCAGTGTGAGTTTCCAGAAATTCAGTCACAAAAATCACTGAGTCAAAGCTGCCAAATGTTCAAGAACATCTGATGTTTTGTGTCCTTGGCAGCTTCAAGTTTTAAATAAATACCACAAGTGCAAGAAAATAATACAGACTTACAGGTCTCTTTCAACAATTCAGGTTGTGAGGGACCTCAGGAGGTCTCTAGACCAACCTCCTGCTCAAGTCTCAGTCAATACTGATTTCAGATCTGGTTAATTAGGATTTTGTCTAGTAAAGTCTCAAAAACATCTAAGGATGAAGACTCCATGGCCACTGTGACAGCCTACTCGTATACTGGACTGCCCTCCACCAGACAGGTTTACAGTTCAGAACTGATCCTGTAAGTGATTTGGGGCTTATATCATTATATAACACAATGATAACACTCAGGTACAACTACCCAGAAGGCTGGTCATAGAGAAACTCATCTGCCACCACGCTTCCTTGATCTACTCATGCCCTTTAAAAAACATTGTGGTAGGAAACTATGTGAATTGCAAAATATTCATGTCAGGAAAACAAGGAAATAACATAGATAATTGTCTGTGGAGCCATACTCCCACCAGGCAGATCCAATACTTTATTATAGATGTTGTTTTCTTTGGAGGAAGAACATGAATGAGCACCAAGTTTTACCATTTCCCTCAACCATCCCTCTTTCATTCTAGAAATCGAGTAACTTGTTTGCCCTTTGTGCACCCTTTCAGAAGAAACAGCATTCCTGTGATATTGCTACTAAAACAGTAGGCTGACAGGTTTAACAAGTTAGTGCTTGTACACGTCTCAAGAGATACCCACACCCAGGTAGCCCCAACCTGCTTACTAGGGTGATAAATACCTGTTCCAACCCACATTTGAGTTTTAAAGAAGCAGAATCCTCTTGTTACCCAATTATGAAAATTTTCCTGCATTTTAGAAATGTAAATTTCTGTTAATGTTCCCATCCTTTGTTGACTCCAATCTTAATTTTTCCAGTTATAGATCCTTGCCTCCCTTCCCCTGTGCTGGCCTGCTTTCTCTTATTATCCACCCTGAAAATGCTTTTTTCCAGTTTGTTTTCCTAAGGAGGTTAAGTGTGATCCCACTGCTTGACAGTCTGAGTCCATTCCTCCTGGCTGGTACCACTCAATCCCAGTGAAGACCCTTAATATCCTCTTTACCAAATTTCAGAAGTTATCTAAAGGTACCCAGTTGCTTCAAGTTTTATAAAAAACCTGGCAATGAATAGGAAAGACACCTATGGCATCATCTCCACAAAGGAAAAGGCTGCAGCAGGACTACAGCAATCACCTGCTTAGCTGGGCAACCAGCACATTCTAAGGTGCAAATCAGACATACCTTGCTGTCCCTAGTCATGGAGTGATACTGATACAGAAGAGGGTAAAAAAGGAAGCATACAGCAGAAAAGGGAAGGTAGTATGGCGGGAGGGGATGGGGTTATTCCACTAAGCCTAGTAAAGGACATAAATACCAATTCTACCAATTTCTAGCCAAATTTCACCGATTTGCTGTTTACAAGCAAAAGGTGAAACACTGTGTGTTCTCTGACACATTTTCTGCTGGGGCTTCTGCCATGCCCTGCCTCCTGTTTTTATAACATACATACACACATTTCAGCTACTCTGCCTCTTGCTCAATGATCTGATACTTCATCATTCGTCAATATCCATTCAACAAATAAATTAAGTGGTGCAAGACTTTGGTTATCAGTACAATGACACAAGCTCCACTGGGTTATTAAATTAAATACTGTATTGGGATACTTAATCTGGTATACAAATGTTTAAAAAAACCCTCAGACTGTTCTGAAGAAGGTAGCATACAAGGAAATCAATTTGCAGCCATGATTATGGATTTTGCTTCATTTTATGAAAGCCTTCTGACACATACAAAATAAAGTGCTTGACCATTTCCAATGAAACACCTCACTGGCACTTCACAGAGCTATGAGTTTGGACAAGATTTAGATTAATCACATGTAAAAACCTCAAAGGTTTAAAAGGATAAAACTGTCATTATCTTTAGGGATAAAGCAAGACTGAGTGTTCATAGCTGCTGCAATTTGCTCCACAAGCAGCTTTATCAGTTACAGAAGGACTGATCCTAGCATTTAAAATTTGTGTAATAGTTTGTGATAACTGCATGAAAAACTTATCACCACGCCAAAGGGTAATGGCATCAGGAAATGCTTTGAAGAAAAATATCGAGTAGTAGTTCTGGTGCTGATCCTATTAGGCTCGCTAAATTTGCCAGCAGAAGAGCAAGGCATTTACCTTGAAACATCACCCATGTTCACTGTTATTCTTTTGTGTGTGGCAAGCATCAAAAGCAAGTACTGCATAGAAAGGACTGCATCTGCAGCAGTGTGCTACCATTTGCCAGCTGGTTGATGAATGTTACCACGGACACTTAGTAGCTGGCTATCTGCCTGACTAGCCCATTCATTGCTTTTCATGCTTACAATGAAGGGACACCAAGGATAACACTCAAGATTTTTACAGACAAGTACTGAGGAACATGCAGATGGTTTTGAGTAGCCCAAGAGACAAAATGTGTTGCCAATTTAATTCCTGCCAAAGCCACCGTTCTCTATGAGAATGAGACAGCAAGAGAGGTCTAGCAGGCAAGAGGGAGGAAATGTTGGCTTATGTATCCAAGAATAAACACCAAATGACTATTTACTGTACTCATATATAAGACGGTATCTTACCTATGGAAAAATAATGGTCATGTAAAATAAAACCACATGACAACCAGACCTAAAGGTAATGGCATATGTTAATGCTACAAGTGTGCAAGTACAACAGCAAGAAATCTTGTATCTGAAATCTAACAGAGGAAGCTCACTGCCCAATTTCTCATCTTCATGTTGTATTCCTGCCAGGAAACAATCCATAACTTTGGGAAGTAAAACATCGTCTCTAGAACCAATTCAGGCAGGGTTTGACTTTTTTATTTATTTATTTTTTAATACTGAAGTTGATCTTGGAAAGTGGAACTGTCAGCACTATGAGTGAAGAAAAATGTGACTGGACAGCATTTATTTGGGAAACTCAAAAATGTCTTACCATCCACTCAAGCTTGGTGCAACTTCATAACATTTTAACATCGTAGCATACAGCTACCATGACAGAGACTTTTTAAAGCAGGACGACACATTCTGAACAAGAAAACATGCACCTTTGCAAGTACTAACCATGGCATTTAAAAAAAAAACACTCAGCAGCTTGAGATTAAGTTCTAGCCCAACTCCAGGAGAACTAAGAAAGCTCCTAGAGAAACTCTGTTCCTGACTGCAGTTTGTAGTCCAGATTTTCATACATCTTTCCAATTTGTCACATTTGTTTAGAAGAGGGAAAGCTGCCATGCCTCTAACCTTTCCCTAAGGTTCTGATCTCTTTTAGCAGACTAAACACCAACCACAGATTCCCTGGTTGTCTGTCAGCCTCTTCAGCTTTAGATATTTCACTGACTAATCCATGGTGCAGAAGACCAAGATCTTACTTCTACTTCAGTTTAAGGTTTTCAAAGGTGGTACTTTCCTTTCTCTTATGCTTTACTGGAACAATGCAAAGAAAATACTCTTATTCCACAATAAAAAAATATTTTCTTCTCCTGAGTAACTGTTGAGGTCCAATGCCTTCTTAAGCTTCATCTTCAGTCCTTTTATTTTTCTCAGGGTGATATTCAGCCCAGCAGATACATGCACATTAAGTCATACACACGTTCTTGCTCCTCCTTGTTCCTTCCCACCACACTCCACTCTAATCTGGGTCATCATTAGTGTTCACATGGTAAGTCAAACCAGGAAATATTTCCAGGCAAAAGCTAACTTGTCTATCCCATCCCCTCCCACTGAACCATTCACCCAATATGACTCATAGACAGCTGTGTGTTGGAGCCTCAGCCCAAGACAGGCAGCAGGACGAAGCTGGACAAGGGCAAAATGGCCTTTTTTGGAATTGATGTGGATATTCCTTGGACTGCAGTGAGCATGGAAGTGCTATGCAACAGTGTGTTTCTAGCCAACCTACAGCATTTTAGGCCAGGATCTTCCAAGATACATGTCAAAACATGGCAAGAAATGGATGACAATGAACACCACAGAATACAATCTCTGCTTAATATCGTTTTATTTGTACCTGACTTTTTCTGTACTCCTAGGCTAGAGCCAGATTTTGCAGGTGTTGGAGGGGCCATTTAAGTCAGAGCAAATGGCAACCACATATTGAAGCACATCAGTAATGGAAAAAATTGTTTCAGGCTTCTACACAAACCACTAATTCCAAACAGTAAAATATCAATTATTTAATTTCTTTCATTCCATAACAAAGTTGTAAATATTGCTAAAATCCACTTATTTTATTGCATGGTTTGGAATGTAAAAATCAGAGTTAATTTTTTTTGGAACAGTTTGAGAATTATGTCTGCTCAGAAAAAGCTTTGATATCATCACTTTTTTCAGTTCTAAACAAGCAATTAAGGACATCTTTAATTTGACCTCACCTGAATTTCAGTAACAACATATGAATGCATCCACATTTCATCAGACCCAGCACCTCTTGCACACCCTGGTAAGAAGTAAAACAACTCCAGTCTGATGACTGCACTGTGTTGATATAAGCTTACATACACTTACATTAATTAAGAAGCCACCATCTACATCATCAATGTATGAGCAAAATTCTAGTTTTCTGATTGCATGTTTTATTACAACGTAAGTAAAACTTAGCAAGACAAGCAGCATAACTGTTTTATCCATTCTGTATAGTAAGCGCACACTTTTGTCTTCTCCAGATACACGACAGACGTTCACTCAAGTTACAAAAAAACTTAATAAATGCATTATGTAACAGAATAGTTTACACTGGCATTATATTTACCTTTATCCACCTCCTATATTTTCAAGGTTAGAGGTTCTATTAATAATCTCTCCTTGATAAAGCACCCTACACAAATGAACTTACAGCAACAAGAACAAAATCCACCTTAAGAGGCATCCCTTTTCTCCGCTCATAAACTTAGAGTGAAGACATAGTTCAGCTACACAAGTGAAGTGGGTTGCTGTGACCAGAGAGGCAGTTTTACAGCTCTTTTATCAGCTGTAACAAATTCAGCTGGTCTCACCTCACTGCCCCAATTTTGCTCACTAAACCAGCAGAAACCCAACCTACCAAGACACACAATGCAACCATCATCATGTTGTTTAACAAATTGAATCACTGTCGTGGAAGGTTTTGGAGGGGCAGCTACATCAGGGCAAGCAAGAAGGGTAAAGGAGAGAAGCTCTTTTTCAGAGGTGATCATCTTGAGCAGCACAGACCAGGGTGAGATGAATTTACCCATGCAATGGCCCTCACAGCAGTCCAGTTGCTGCAGGGGTGGCTTGTCATGGTGCTAACACCCAGGCAGCTGCACAGAAAGTCAGGTAAAGGAGCAGAGTTAAACGACAATTACCTTTTTCCTGAGACTTCAGTTCTCAGCCAGATCAACACCATAAAAAAAAGGACATAAAAGACTAAAGCGATGAGGCATCAGATAGCTTACAGTGCTGCAGAACTGCACCCAATTTTATTTTTTTTTGATGGCTCAAGGCTGTAACATTATGCATATAAATACCCTGAGCTGGTTTTCATTTTTAAGAGTTCAGATAGCAACAGCTTCTTTAAGCATAGGTGTGGCACATCTTTCTCTTCACTTCCTTTTAAATGGCAGACGGTAGCAGGACATTTTCTCAGATATTACTCACCCTGTCTCAGAACTTCCCTGGAGCTCCAGATCTAATCAAAAGGTCAATGAAAGTCAGGCTTTTGCTGCAGGAAAAGGCCACGAAGATTTGGACATGGAGTCACTGTAACCAGGCACCAGAATATTTGGAGTAGCTAAAGTTACTCAGAAGCAGAGAACAGGGAGATTATCTTTAAATCTGCAGAGCATACAAACAGGTCCCATGCTCAGATCTGCTACACATTATAGTGCAAGGCTTTGAGTGGCTTTTTTATTGTAAATACTTTCACTACTTCTTCTCTAGACGAGGAACCCTAGAGCCAAAGCCATTCTGCCTTGTTCTGCTCCTTCCAGTCCCCTCAGCTGGGAGTGATGAAGAGGAAGATCTTTTACAGCAGCACTATTTTCACTAACTCCAAGCGTTCCATGTCACTACAAACATAACATAGGGCATTAAGAGCAGGGTCAGCCATCTGTAACAGAAAAATCCCATGGGTCTGGGGTATTCAGAAGGCAAGTGCATCTCCAGAAGGCAGGATGCTTCCTGACATTTTCTTGCTCAAAAAGGATATAAAGAGAGTAGAAATGGAAGAGAAATGCATTTCTCAGCCTCCCAAGGTGTGATGAAAACTTAATCCAGATAAAACAACATGCTTCTAATTTCACTATGCAACTTTTCCTTAATGTCAGCACATTTAAAAATTTGTCTGTATCTACCCTCAGCTTTCCACATGCTACAGTTAAAATCTAAATTGAAAAGGACAGTTTAGATTTTCAAGGGAAAAAAAAATCTACTGAAAATCCATAAGGAGATCGTAAATCTGGCCCTAGCTGCAGAGTTCTACAAGGAGTCAAACTGTGTGGTACTTTTGGTTTTGCTTAGTTTTTTGAGCCCATCTTTTCCTAACATCTTTGCCATGGTATCTTTCAGATATTCTTAAACCCAGTTTCTGGATCGTGATTTTTGACAAGCTCTCAACAGACTGCCAGGCCACATGACACACTGTTAAATCGATGTGCTTCTAGGCATTCCCAAACCTCATGTAGGCTCCTGAAAGCTTATATCCTCCACACAACTTTCCAAACCAGAACATAACTCCCATTCCTGCATGCCCCAGTGATCCGCAGAACCCCAAGGCCCCCGGGGTCTAGCTTCTCCCTCTTCCTTGCATATGCTTAAAGCCAGCAGGAAACAAAAATGCGTTAATTGTCCTAGGCTGGTACCAAAAGTGCTGACATTAAAATATGAAAAGTATTTCAATAATTACACTCACAGTTGTAAATATGTAAATGTCACATGTCACACCTTCAGGTCTCACTCCTCAGCTTTTTAAGGAAGGCATGTCAAGTGAGGATCATCCCGACAAGTTTTCGTATCAGATGCAGTATCTAACAGAACATTCTGCTTTCAAGCTTATCACACATCTTTTCAATATTTTACACTCCTTTTTACTTGAATTTAAGAGGAAGATTATCCATATGCCATCTTTTTTTTAATAAGCACTACATTTGTAATTCTTTTGCTCTTAGATTTATTTCCATCCATTTAAGTAGAGAATTCCTTTCCCTTCCTCATCTACAGCCCATCTAGACAGGTATGTTGATTTGAAAACAGAAAGCCAAATACCAGGACATTCAGAACAAGCTTGTAGTAGGCTGGCAATCTCAAATGTTCATCTATACCTCAGGCTCCATTCTGTTGGCTTCCAACCTTTTCCTTTACTCATACTTGAGAATAACAACCAAACATTTGGATGCCCCAATATAACACCAGGGTGAGCACCTGCATGTTAGTACAGTTTGCCACTGGAAAATGTTGCCAGCGTAGATGTGCTTTTACCAGTGAACCAGTGAGGATGCAGTAACTTCTCTACAGAACTCTGACATAGTACATGGCCTCTGAAGAGACTACCAGCAGAAGATGTATCCAAAAGCAGAATAACAAAGAATTTCTGTGAAGCTTCAAAATACTTTAAGCTGTTGCAATGTAGTTGCAAACTAGAATAGACACTGAGTCAACTATGTACACAACAAAAAGCCAAATGGTTGCCTTTCTACTTCATTACACATCATTTTAGCTATACCCCATTCCCTTCTATTTTTCCACACAAACATATTTTCCTTTCCTAATTTATCTCCAGTGTCGTCTAAGCAAACCTTGGCTACTTTGCTCGTTCAGTGATTGTTTTAGCTCTTAAATAATATTTTCCACTTGCACTGCCTCAATTGAAAAAGCCACTCAGTCCCAAACCACAGTATTTTGAAGACTGTCGAACTTTTAATCCTTGATACTGTGTTTCAGACATGCTAGTTTCATTTCTGATGGAGTATTGTAAAGCTGAGGCCACTTAATCCTTTTGTTCCATAAATGTCTTTGGAATTTTCTAATGGAAAAGTCTGGAAGATACTCCTTTTTCATCTCAAGATTCCCCATATTTGTGCCACTTCTCTTTTTTTCTTAACCTACATGCAAAAGGTGCTCAGGACCGCTTCTTTAATAACACATCATTCCATCTTTGGGTTGCCACCATAAATCCTGCAAGGACATGAATACTACAAGAATGTTTCTTATCTCTTGCTAGTTACATGGCCTTTAAAACAACGTGCACGCGTTGATCTGGTCCTTATAGACAGGTACACACACAGCACAAGTCTGTGATGACAGTCTCCAAGACTAAGACAGCATGCAGCGCTGAGGGGATACAAGCCTGTGCTTCTAAAGCTTGCATTTTTGTTGTTCAAAGCTTCTGTAAAGAAGTTCAAGTCTTAAAGAGTATTCTTCGATCTACAGTATTAGGGTTTAGAACCTAACAGCTACATCATTTCACTTTCATCATAATTTCTTGAGGTTTAACTTTTGTTTCTTATAGAAGTTGAATTTTAAACTAAATTCATAGCAGCAGTATAATTTTTAAAAATATCTAAATCCACAAAATCCTTAAAAAGAAGAATTGGAAGCAGCTGTGTATTAAACTATTCTACTATTACCTCCATAAGCAGCAAGTGCCACTTTGTTACCATTTCTGTTCTGGTACACATGCTGCACCAGTAGTTATTCTTACCCAGAAACAAAAATGTACGTAATTAAGTAATTTTACAATAGCTGAGTAGTTTGTGCAGTTGCTAGCAAAAGTTTACTCCTGACTGACTGTTGAGCTGTATTTTAAAGAAGAGAAAGAAGTCAGGAGCAGCTACAACTGTATTATATGAAATTAAAATTTAAGAACTTGTCCTTTTCTGAAGAACCACTCTAAGAAATGCATTTTCAAAGAACTAAGAAAAATCACCTTTCTTACATGAGTATTTTTTAACACATCAAGACCCCCAAAAGTGTAGTAAGAATCCTTCAGTTACCACACATGAAAAATTTTTATTTGAGTATCATCAATTCCACTTCTCTCCTTGAAAATTTATTTAGCAGACATTTCAGTACATAAGCTCAACTTGGTCTTCCTTGAAGTACAGGCTATCACTCATGGAAGTAGCAGGTAAAGACATCTGTAGTATATTGATCAATATTTAGGACTTTAGGTTCATGCTTCTCAGGCTTTTCTAATTAATGTATCTGCTTAATTTTTATTCCAATACTGCAAGTTTTAATTCAAATACTATGATTTGTCATTCTATTTCTGGACAAGTGTTAAAAGATTACAAGTAGACAGTGTTGATTTCCTCTTCCATGAATTGTTAGGCACAGCTAAATTTATTTCCTTGCCAATTACTTTTTGGTTTAATTTATTTTTTTAGTCACAAAAGTGTAACTCGGAGACTCCACCTAAGTCCCTCAGCAAACAGAGAGGACAGGTTCTTAAGAGTTATATGGGACATGAGGGGGGAGGGAGAGATGAAGACAAGGAGATTGAAGTAAGAAGTAGGTCCTGCCCATAGTTCTCTCTTGCAGAAAGATAATCCATTGTTTTTCACCAGCTGTCACCCATTTCAGAGCTCCCCACAAAGGTCTGAAGGTAAATTACTGAAGCATATTTTCCTGTAAAGTCTGTGTATTATTTATTCTGTGGACTACCAAGCATATACTTGGAAGTAAGAGCTATTATTACCGATGTGACATATTTTAGCCACTGACGCAAAAGATCATTGTAGCAACGCATGCACAAGTGAGCACTGCTGTTTTAAAGATATCACTGCAATACATATAGGAGGTAAGAAATAAAAAGTCTGAACAATGAAACGAAAGAGGAAATTAAGCACATGAGAGGATGGTATTTCCCAGTAGTTTTAGGCAGTGAGACTCGGTCCAAAAAAGAAGTTATTGCCATTACTTCACTATCTGCTTTTTTTCCCCCAAGATAATCTGCACAATCTGTAGGTACCTCCCAACAGGGAAGCATTACACTGCAACTGGAACACAGTGTGTGCAACTTCCACACATTAATCACAAACACAGCTGAGGGCTCACAACCACAGCACCTGACCCATTGAGAATAACATTTAGAACAAAATTTCTTCTGAAAAATTTACATTCATTATAAATTGCTCATACATAAAGTCTTTGCATCAGAAGGGTAATGGACCATCACATTATATCATACTGTCAATTCATGCCCTCATGACATAGCTGACAGTGTATGTACTCTGGCAAGGATGTCTACCAGACTTCCAGGCATTTAGGAATCCCAGGAATTTTGAAAAATATTATTTTCCCAGGAGTTGGCTGCAAGTAATGTACTAAAAACCCACAGATATAAATTCATTGTATGGGAAGTCACGTGTATCTTAGGATACTCAATTAATAATTACAACACACCTCTAATAAAGGATTCAGTTCTTGTTTTTTGTCCCATTTGTACATTATCGTCCCCATCATCGACAGCACTTCCCATGCTATTTTCCATATAACAATGATTCGTAAATGCTGAATTTATTGTGTCTTCATTTGCCAAGTGCACTATCATCAAGAAAGAATATCACCATTAAAGCCATATTGCAAGTCCAACTTCATGTAAGTCATACAAGCTCTTTATTTTACAGAGGAAATCAAAAAAGAGCAAATATCTCTGCTTAGATCTTTACAACTATGAGGAAGATTGTTGTTTTTTACCATGTTGTTAGCAACTGCTTAGTCAGATTCCTTATAATGTCAGATCTGAAGATACCCAGATATAAAGGTACCCTACTAGAGAGAGGTCGCTTAGTGACATGAGAACATTATCTAGCAGAACAGCTAAACCTGTATTTTTCATAAAGGATGATTCAGGCTTGCAGTCATGCAGGGATTGCAGGCTCTTCTGACAGCTCCATGGAACAAAGATTTAAAATACTTCAACTGCTATCAGGGCTAACAACTACACATATGGAAACTACACTTGGGAAAAAGTACTAGACATACAAGATAAGTTCAAAGTTCTTGAAACCTGTCTTGGCAATTCTCTTCCAGGAACAAGGAAACTGGTGCTTTTATTAAATATGTGTCAGAACAACAGGAACAAAATTTACTCTCCCATTATTTACAAGCCTAAAAGTTAGTTAAAAGCTTGTCAATACTTATGTTCAGAATACGTGGTAAAACGCCAACCAACCAGGACAAACACCTAATATTGTATAAAAAAACCCAGTAAATTTATACAGGTTGTATCAACTATTTCATCTAAAACAACAAAAAGATTCTATTTCACAAAATTTATTTTAATTTGAAAAGCATAAAGAAGAACTGCTCTCTATTAAAGCAGACACGATATTAAATAAATTTGCTAATAAAGGAGGGAGAAATATAAATTCTACTGAACCACAGAATAATTTTAGGTTGAAAGGGATGTCTGGAGATCAGAGTCTGACCTCCTGCTCAAAGCTGAGATAATGCAGAAGTTCATTCAGGTCACTCCAGGCCTTGTCCAGCTGAGGCTTATCTCCTAGGATGGAGAGACTATCACCTCTCTGGGTGCCTCTTCCAGTGTTCGACCACCTTCAGGAGTAGCATTTTTCTCCCATTACACAACATTAAGAATCTTCCTTGTCATAGCCTGAGTCCTTCTTGGCAGTGCACCCAAGAAGCATCTGCCCCTGTGTTCTCCCTAACAATACATCTGGTAGTTGAAGATCCCACTCAGACTGCCCTTCTCCAGGCACAGCAAACCCAAGTATCTCAGGCTTTTTATACATCACATGCTTCAAGGCCTCCAAACACATCAGTCGTTCTCTGCTGGACTCACTTGAGTTTCCCAGTGTTCTTCCTGTACTGGGAAGCCTAGAACTGGACACAGTACTCCAGAAATGGTCTCACAAGTGCTGTATAAGAGCAGAATAACTACTTCCCTCAACCTGCTGGCTACACTCTTGCTGATAGAGCACAATACACAGGGAATCTCCATTTCTACAATGACACACTTCTGACTTTTTCAACTAATTGTTGATCAGGATCCCCAAAACCTTTTCTTCAAGGTTGCTTCCTATTCGGTTATTCCCAAACTTTCACAGCTTCACAGTGCAAGACTTTGCACTTGTCATGCTGAGTTTTATGAGGTTTTACAGTTTGAAGGAAATGCAATGCTGGTATATAAAAGGTAAAGCATAGAATGTACTCTCTGCTATCCACACCCTCAAAAAGTGCCTGAAACATTAAACAAAACCTTTACAATGTTTAATACCACCCAGAAAAACGGGAGGTTTATAACTAGACTACCTGTAGCTCTGATTCTGTCAAAACCAACAGGGGCACTTCTGCTCCTGGTTTGAGCCATTCAAATGCACATAGACCTTTAACATTGAGGATAATTACTGCAAAGCCCTTTTCCTAAGAGCAGCAGAAGTTCCATCCCTGGGTATATAAATTTGCTTAATTAGCCCTCCTACCCTCTTTCCTCCTTCTCAAAGTGTCAGGTCTTTTGTCTTCACAATTCATATCAGACACCATCAACTTCAGGATGCAAAACGATCAGTTATTTCTAGCCATGGACATAGATCTGACTGGGTCTTGCCTGCCTGGGTCAAGCCTGACCAGTACAGCCCTGTTGGTACAGCACTACACCAAATCCAGTAAATCCTGCTGGGACCCAACAGCATACACAGAACGATAACAACAGTTTGGTTGCCTTAATAACCAGTAAATACTTCTAGGGGTAAGATAAAGACAGGCTGTGGGCCTGATACAGCCTCCAGATAGGTATCCTCACACTATATGCATTATGTTACTTGGAGTATGAGGCTAGCAGTATCACAGTTTAAAACCAGCTGTTTGATATTGTCATTATTCCCACTTAAATATTAACTGTCCAGAAACCAAAGGCTGAACTTAATGGTAATGGTAACTTTCAGTTACATAACAGAGCAAGTTAACACAAACTGAACTCCTCCATGCAGCAATTCTGTGCCACATGACTGAGGCTACAACTAGTTAAAGCTGGTCTGCAAGGAAAATGTTTGTGCGCCTTCCATGTGACACACTAGTCTAACTCATCTGCAACTTCTCAGAAAATCCACTCTGAAAGATAAAGCGTTGTGAGTTTACAAAAAAATACCACATTACCCATAAAATGCCAAAAGACTGGGATACCACAGACTCCAGCCTTCACTCTGCATTTATAACTCAACATCGAGTGGTTACTAGCTACCAGTTATTCCATTAGGCCCTTTAGTACTTTTAGCCATTTGTACATGTGAAAAATGTTCATCTCTCAACCTCCTATAAGAAGTCATATAAGGTGATGTTCTGAATCACAAAACGTAGTTTCCTTTTTTTTTTTTGAGGGGGGAAATAACCTGAGAGAGTAGCAGTGCAACAAAGCTGTCCTAAAAGGAACCACTGATGGTGAGTGCACAGTGAGATCACCTCCTTGCCTTAAAGAATGTACAAACTAAAAAGAAAGGAAATATGGACAGATATTACATTCCCATTTCACCCAGATGCAGTGCAAGTGATCACAGAATAGATAAGGGAAACTAAATTCCTCAATTTAAAATTTTCATCATGAACTTCTTACTCAAGCCTACCTAGCCATAGAAAAAATACATTAGCTACTCATCTTCCAATACACAGTCCTACAACAGTCAGAAGCCTGCAGAACAGGGCATGCACACTAGATGTCCATCTCTCAGGGCTAAAAAGAGACAAGGAGACCATAGCCATAGAAGTGGAGGTGGAGGGAACAATGACACATGGTGATCTAACTAATCCTATCAGAAGATGGGCTAAATTTAAAGCCTAAACATGCATCTTAAAAAGCAAACCTTTGGCAACATATTTCACAATGATAATAGGATCTTCGTGCCTAAAGTCACCCTCCTATTGTTTCTACTCTGCTTTAATTACAGTATAATAAAAGACACTCGGAATACTCCAGCTTTTAGCATTAATAATCCAAGTCATACGAGCAGCAATAGAGCTGGCAGCACACTGAAAAGCTCCGTGAATAAGCCAACTGCTGAGGAAGGATGTGCAAAATGAAGATAACAGAAGCCATGCTGTAGCAACAGCAGAAATCCAAAGGCATGTAAGGCAATGCAGACAACCTCCATCCATCCCCAAGATACACCTGGATCTCTGGAAGGGGTGGGGGAACCAGGGACAGAGGAATTCCTCAAGAGTGGGGAAAAAGGTTTTGGGTGCTCCAGAAATATTACCAAACAATGGCTAGAAACTTCATTCTTCCTCAGATGAGGACAGAGATTTCCCATACCCCACACAGCACAACTCCAAAAGGGATTCAAGTTTTTTAATGCCTTAAAAAAAAACAAAACAACTTAAAAATTGTTCTTCGCTGTGAGAGAGTATTTGCTGTCTTTTTTTCCAGTACTACGGGGTTTAAAACAATTTAGAGCATGATGTATTTTTATGTACCTTTGGAGAACCTCTAGTCATGCAAAGCTCTTCCTTAAGTCTCATCTACCCAGGGAAGGCACACAATTTAGTTCTCTGGCTAATGGACCATCACTAGCTGGGAAATCATAGTATACTAAAAAATCTCACAGTGGTTGCTTTACTTTGGGTAAAGCTACAATATCTATAAAAAGAGTTAACCCACATTCCAGAAACTATACAGTCCCAAATAAAGTGTAATATTGCAAGAATACCTGCAACACTCCTGTAAGACCAACTCTTATACATATCTACTTAAGTGAGTTTAAAATTGGTTTCATCTTATTACTTCCTCTTTTGCTGATTTTTTTTTTTAATTAAAGTTAGAAAAATATACAACAGGTTAATGCTGAATTTGAAATCCAGTCAGAATTTTGTACAGACTTCTCTAAAATCCTGAACATGCGTGTCTCAACAAACTGGCATAAAAACATTCCAAGTAAGACTTCACAAAGCAATCATCCATGTTGATTTTTTTTGTTGGAGAAAAATTATAAATTATTAAAATAATTTGGCATGTATCTGGAACTGATGCCACTTCTGATATTTTCTTTTGTTGGCCTTTTTGGGAAAGACAGGTATACATATTCAGCCTTCAATGGCACTGCACTTAAGGAAATTAAGAACTATACCCCAGTCTTCATTAATGCACACCTGATTAATAAACTCCATGTATTTTCAATTATTCAATATTTGGTGAAGACCTCCCCACCATTTTCCAAAGCTCAGACCCCTCTATAAAGGTCTCAGGTTGAGCATCCAGAGGTACTAGTCACATCTGAAGCTCTAGGCCATGGTTAAGTAATAACAGGTTTCAGCGTTAAAACCCTGATGACATGAATGACAGAAATTAAGATCTCAGGCACTTCAGGATGCCTAAGGCCTCAGCTGGCAATGATGGATGCACACACTTAATCTGAATGCACTCTTAAGTGTATCTACAGACATGATTACTGAGGTCTATGCAAAATCAGGGCTTAAGAAAACAGTGTGTAGTTTCCTACTGAAGAAAGCTACATTCATTACAGTGAACAAAGATCCTTATAAATGAAAGCTTGCATTCTGGCAATCTGCATATGCTGATCAGAAAAAAAGAGTGGAATATTTTAGTATTAGGAGACAGCTAAAATGAACAGATCACACTGAACCACAAACCAAATATATAGACCTGGAAAAGCTTTTTAATATTAAATCTCCTTTATAAAAAAACCCCAACAAAGACACAAACAAAAACAAACAAACATAAAAACCACCCCCCATAAAAAAAAACAAACAAAAATCAACTAAAAAACCCCCCAACCCCTAGACCTTCAGTGGGATGTATCAGAACACAATACAAGCTCTTTAGTAACTACATCAAGACTATACTGGAATTGTCAAGTATACCTTATGAAAAACTTAGAAAATTAAACTCAATTCTGCTAAAGCATTATCCAGGCAAAAACACAGTAAATAGTTTTAGCAAGTCCCTTCCATTTTTCTAAACACAGTTGCTTGTGGTCCATTATCCTATTTTATCTTTTTGGACACCAGTAATGAAAAAGAAGAACCCATAACATTTTTCCTAATTCTGGGCACTCTATTCTGTTAACAGCTCAGATAAATTTGCAATTGTTTAGGTAAGTATTATTATTCTTCCTTTTTGTAACACCCATCTAAACACAATTTGCACAAATTGTTGCAAGTTACATGGAACAGATAAAATGTAAGTTTCATAAATTCATAAATTTGATAAATCTGTAGTACTTTAACATTCCCAACTAATTTAATCTACAGAGCAATATTTCCAAAACCAAAAATATTAATATACAACCATAAAGTAAAAGCAGCTTGCTAAAAAAGGCTAACAAAACAAGCCTCTACAGTTACATGACTCATACCGTTAAAATAATTTGTTTCTAGTAGGTGTAGAAGAAACTGACTCACTCCCACATGTGAATTAATTTTAAAAAAAAAAGGTTAGTTGAATTGATTTGATAAAAATGTTCAACACACTGAATCTGCTGACTAAACCAACATCCAAGCCATTTCCACTGATAATGCGTAACTGTGCCAACCATGGAAGTTTTAATGACATATATTAAGAGGGTTTTTTTCGCAGAACATTTTATCTTAATATTACCTATGGAAAACTAATATGAAAATAATTAAGATTCCTAAGTGAAACAAGCTAGAAAAAATGTTAGATTTATGCATGCTTATAAAAACTTACTTCTGCATTATACCTTACCATGTACTGTAAGTGAGAAACTACGAGCTGCTCACTTTTTTCCCATACAAAGACAAATTTATCAATCACTTATTTACCCCCAGGTTTTCAAATATAAATAAAATTAAAATACAAAATATAGGTTGCAACCTTTAACATTCCACATAAAATTCCTCAAGCCCTCACTAAAGACTGTTGGTATTTATCAGCAACTTTATCCACAGGAGAAAAGCGATAGTGACTTCCCTCTACCGAACAAAGGACAAGCATCACTTGGGATGTCCATCATCTCAACGGCACATGCCAATGTGTTTCTCATCCTCCAGACCACCCTTCTTTTTCATTGTCAGAACATAACTGCAGCATTCAGTGCCAGTGTTTCACAGCATTAAGTTTTACAGAAAAAGTCATTAAAGGCATTGCTTTATTCTAAAAATAACAGATGAGAACAGATGTACTGTAAAGGGACCATCACGCATACAACAGTAGGCTTTGAACCTCATTGCCTTCAGGTTACTAGCCCTGACTACAATGCTATCAAAGTTAACATGGCAGTTTGGGCTCCTCCGACATTAATTCATTCCAACCTGCATTTTTGAAAAGAACAAAACCAGTCTACTCAAAACAGAAAATGCAGGAAACTGGGATTCGACAGCCATGCCCTCGTTATTCTTACAGATGACCATCAAAGACTTAATTAGTGAAGGCAATCCAAGCTACGGTGCCCCATCTCCAACCACAGGAAAGCCTTCTGGGAGCAGGAAAGGGTTCCAGCTGCATCCACACTCTGCACTATGCACAAAGAAACCATGGCCACTACCACCACTGACCTTTCAAGAACCTCTGCAAGACACCTGCAGCTTCACCCTGCACCAGCGGGCTCTCATCAGCAACCTCCCACCACTAGCTCTGGTGTAAGGGATCTTCACAGGCTTTGGTGAATACAGGATGGAAGTGGAAGAACTTAGGCCAGAATCTGAAATTCTTGTTCATCAGCTGTCTTCATTACCCAACCACACTCACCACTCACTGCACAGCTTTTGCCTGCACAGAAAAGGACATTATACAAACCAGCAGAGCCTGAGGTCTCTTCCTGGTTTTCTATGTGTATTTCTGCAATCAGGGGATGGGGGAGGAGTGCTAAAGGGAAAGAAGAGAGGAATTTAAGCCCTCAAGTCAAGAGATATGACATATGACAAGTGACAGCTTTTCCCTGTGTAACCCAGAAAGGCCAAGGAAACAGTCCTCATAAGTAACCCACAACATTCAGCAAATCTAAGGTAATCTCAGAAGTACTTCAGGATAGTTTCTGTCTCCGCACTCAGGAGGAGTGCCAGCAGCCTTACCTACCACTTTCTCTAATACGACAGTGCCTGTGGCAGTCAGAGGACCATGTCTACCCTGAAGCTAGTTTTGAAGATGCTGTAATGCAGGCTTGGAAGACCTTCTCAGGTCCACATATACACTTCTGAATACAACTGCTTTCAGACTGAGAGTAGAGGCTCTACTCTCTTCTGACAAGACTCTCCCTTCCCTCATCAGATATTTTTTTTTTATTTGAAAGGTTAAGGTACCTCTTTAAGTAGAACTTGAGAAGGAAAAAAGCACATTTGGGAGTAGACATGCAAAGTCCACTGATTCCCCCCCCAAACAGCAAGATCCAAACTTGAAGCACCAGTCCTGACAGCAACCCAAAGCTGTGAATCACTGCACTAGCATGAGAGTAACCCTTCCTGGTGAACTTTCCGTGCATGATTTTTCCATCTATGGTCCAGCCTTAAGTGTAACAGATATATATCCAAGAGTGACAGCTCAAGGCTAGGCTAAAGTGGTTGCTTTGAGCACTCTGTGTGCACATTTTTCCCTCTTCTAGCTCAGACTGGGAATATACTGCTGTTTCTACACCAGCATCCGCTGCCTATTATGCCAGATTGTCTTCAAGGGCACAGCAGCAGGTGCCTAGCCAGCCGACTTGTGCTAATCATCTGCAATCTCCTTTTTTTCCCCACACCTTCAGCCCCTTAAAGTAAGTTCCTCTCAGGAAAAATAAAAACAAAGAAAAAAACAACCAAAAACATACCACCACATAAAAACAGAACAGCCACCTAGCTGCGTAGCAGACCTTGCACAAACTGAAAACACAGAAGATAATTCAGCATTCAAACAAATACCTCGAAACACATCAGGAGAAATAATCTGGACAAGTATCCTGTGCACCTGCTTCAGGGAAAAAAATCTCACAGTTCAGATCAGTCTCAACTACTCTGACATTGGCTCTGAGGTGTTCTCACAGAAAGAACTCGCCAGTACATAGTCCAGGAGCGAGACAACGCTGAATGAACTATGTGGGGACGTGTGCCATCTTGCCTTCTGTAGCATGCCAGCGGTACAAAACAGGGTCAAGGAAACAAAGGCTGGAGCAAGAGAGTCTATGCAGCACCAAGAGGATTTTGAATACAAATAAGGCCCATTCCTGTTAGACTTTTCTCTGAACATGCTTGCCTACTGGCTGCAAACAATGCCAAGAAGCTGTTCAAAAACAGAGCAGCCGGTTGTGCCAGTCCCTGCTGACTGGAAGTAAGGGGCAGCAAGCACCAGCCACAGCCAACTAAGATAACTCCTGAAAAACAAGGTGATGTCAGACAAGCACCAATGTGATGCCAGCCAGCAAGGTGTCCTGAGAGTAGCCATTCCAGCACAGGATTACGAGAGGTCCAGATCCCTCAGTATAACAGAACACAGAGCTCCATAGGGAGGAACATGCTGTACCTGAAAGCCAAAGGACAGCTGATGCCTGGACAGATGGCTGCTGAGCCACAGCCATGCTGCTCCAGCACTCCTGTCCTTCTCTCTTTGTCAGGTGAAACAAGGAACAGCATACTTTTTTTTTTTTTGCAGGAAGAGACTCCAGGAGGTCCACCCGCACTGCACAGACAATACCACCCCACAGCACCCAAGCACTGGTGTGCACCACAATCCATTGCATAAGACCAGAGCCAAGCAGCCTCCTCCATGCTTGCTGATAGAAAGTCTTCACCGGTGGTCTAGGTCAGCTTTATCAAGGAGAGTACCTCGATAAGATTTACACAGCCAGGCAGAATGTTTTAACAGACTTTCTAGGACCCAGGACTGTCCAGACCCAGCATCTGCCCAGATGCCATGTAGGTTGCTCTCCTGACAACTGGAAGGACAAGCAGAGATGGTCAAGCAATTTGGTCTTAGAGGCACAAAGGCTGTAGCAGCCCAGTTCTGCCAATGACTTTCAGAGAGGAATGAGCAAGTATAAGTAGAATAAACAGGACTCCTCACTGTTAGGATTCCTCACCCAAGGAACAGCAGATGCAGCAACAGTTTAAAAGACATTAAGCACAGATTTGGAAAATTCTTTCTGTACATGTAGACATGGGTCTGCTTACTAACAGACTCAGACTCAATTCCCACTAAGAATACAGAGCAGTATTTCAATATCTGTTTTATAAAAAAAATCAGTGATAAACAACTGGGTGAGACCTTATTCAACAGGAGGTATAAATAAAAATAACTAGAAGGACCTTGGAATTCCTCCCTTGCAGATCAGCTAGCTCCTCTCCAAAGATACTTGGCATAAAGATAGACATCTTATACTTCCAGTATAGGGAAAAAATATAGTCTGTTTGAAAGCTCCATTCACCATGGGAAAGCTACAACTGCCAAGGTTAAAATGGCAGATTCTTACAACATTTCTAAAGCAATGGAAGTCACAAGCTGCCTCAAGGCAAATGGCCACACCCTACGCTCCTCTATGGTTAGCAAATAGGAAGAGGGATTTTGAAGAAATAAGCCTGTGGCAGGAATACCAGGAAGAAGAAGCAGGATTTATAGGACAGAAGCAATGAGATCCATCATTTAGTTTACCAGCCCCTGCAGGTGAGATGTGAGGCTTCTACAGCAGTTGAATAGGGAGAAGGTGGCATAAAGCCTCACAGGATAAACATGGGCCTTAATTTTCTGGACTTTCCACTTCCTTTTTCCCCCACAATCACCAGCTCCAGAACTTGAGCAGCATGATGCTGCTGTCAGAGGGCAGTGATATCCACATCCAGCAGCAACACCACTCAAGCCAGCATCTCCTCAGCAGCCCACAGCCAGATAAAAACTCTGCCTCAACTACCACGCCTGAACTCTTATTTTCTCTCGGCAATTAAGAATGCAAGCAAGTCCATTAGCCATGCTGAATCACTTTAAGGGAATTTTAGAAGAGTGATACCTCACACCCAGTTTTAAATCCGAAATAGTAAAGAAACGCTTCTTATATAGCTCAGTTTAATTTCACCTTAATACTTATGCATCTTATGTCCATTGACAGTGACAAGTCTCCATTTTGTTAAAAAGAAATTACTTCTGTCTCGAGTTGATAAAGAAACGCTGATCTTCAAAGTATATTCCATATATTTAACAACACTCTCATGCTTCTACAGACATAACAGCACACAAAACTTGAGCACAGAATATCTTCTAACAGAGAATCAGTCTGTAATTAAGACTGCACATCATAACATGAGGAAGATTAGCGTGTTTGGCATGATATTTTCCCTATTAGCTGGAGGCAGAAACAAGTTCCTTGTCAGTGGAAACATACTGTGAGGGCATTAGGACACAGATAAAAGGAGTCTTGTTGTTGGCATTTATTTGTTTTTAACAGCTTGAAGGAAAGGGAGGAACACACAGTATCAACTGTAATTGGTTTAAAGGGTATTCCTTGTTGATGGAACACAAATATACAGAAGTCCAGATTTAGGCACATCCCCTTACCATCAAGAGCCTGGATTATAAACTTTTATCCTTACTCTGCAGCACCAGATGGTAGCTCACATACATTTCAATTATTTATTGAATAGGCACTTTGTTATACTGGGGTAATCCCACACTGCAGTAAGATCTACACACTGTTTTTATTACGAGCTATACTTCTCATCAAGTCAGTAACCTTTTCGCATTCAGTGAACACAATAAATAGAATTAAAATAAGTGATTTCATAAACAACTGGATAATCGGCCTCTCCATCACACAGAAAACGACAACGCAGGGATCAATCAGTAAGATACAACCACCAGCAACGCTATAGAAAAAGCATATAATTCTTTGGCCTGCCCCAAATCCTTTCCTCAACTTCAGTGCTCAAAGAACCATCGTGGTCTCACCTACCACATTTAAGAGTTTGAAGGTGCTCACTTGTTCAAGCCATCAGCTTGGAAACAAGAGTATAAAAACAGACTGCACTTTGCTGGAGATGTACAAAGCTCCCAACACAAAACAAATAATCAATGTTCTCCAGGTTGCAGCCTTGCAGGGCAGATGTGATAAAGTGGTTAATTATTCAGTTGGCAATCGCATTACTGACGTCAATAGAAGAGTCCAGGAAGTGAATCCTCTTAGTTTGTTAGTGTATGACAAAGAGTGGTGGTCCCCACAGAAATTAAGGAGAACCAGCTGTCCCCTACACATTAGTCCCCTGGTCTGTAGTGCTAAGACACATATTAGCATTTGCTGAAGTAAATCGGCCACTCCCTCTCCCTTAGGAAATCCTTTGTTTTGTTGGCTTTTTTTTTTTTTAAGGAGACCTCTTTAAAAGCCTAATTAACTGTACATGCATGGAACAGCTGATAAACGGGACAATATACTCGTGAGCAATGATCTCTCTTCCATTCCCTCCAATTCTTATTCCATGGGGAAGTTAAGTCACCTTCGTCATATATTATCATTCATAACTTACTCAGCTGAATAAACCAGTCAGCCACCATGGCTGTTTTAATATAAATTCATTTAGGCATGAAGCAGGGAAGGATTTCTACTACCCACATACCTGTAGTCAATAGCACTAACGAAATAACACTGGACAGAAAACTTTTATCCTAAGCATTATCACAAGCATCCACGTTTTCTTTTGTCAGCACGCCCCGGACTAGTGGAGGCTTCTCATTACCAGACTGCTTAGCAGTCGGAAACCATTAAACAAAGCTGTTATAAAGGCTGCCTAGAATTGCTCTGTCCTTCGGGGGCATGCCCAAATTAAAAAAGACTGCATGATGAACGGTAACTGTTGTTCCTTCAAGACAGACACACGCCCTCTCTACGAGCAACAAACGCAGCACACGAGCAGTATTTCAAAGACTGAGCCTGATGCTCTCGCCCTCCTCCCCTCCCCCAGGTAGGAAACCCTTCGAGGAGCCCTGGATTAGCCTGACATTTCGGGTTAAGCCGAGCCGGGTTTCAGGCCAAGGACACTCCGGTGCCGTTCCCGCTGCCGGCTGCCAAGCGGCTCGCCTGGGACCGAGCGGAGCTGGGAGGAGACCCGCAGGGGTCAAGGCCCGGCTGCCGGGGGTGTTCCCCGGGGAGCTCCGGATCC
>NW_009953598.1:160157-174160 GCF_000747805.2 Chaetura pelagica | reverse complement strand
GGCAGGGCAAGCAAAGCCCCGCAGCAGGACGTGGTGCCTGGAAGATGTGGCCTTCTGCAACTTTCAAAACCTGCCTGGTGATAGAGCCTTGTTTTAAAGCAACAGCAGCTATCGTTGAATGAGAAGGGAGCTTAATGTAAGGCACTCAAGCTTTCTGCCGTGCTTTTTTGTTGCATTGCAGCTGATTCTGAGAGCTGTTCTCTCTGAAGGCTGCAGCACCTGAAGGCAAGATACTGAGTAGCTCAAGATGGGAGTTTACATCTCTAGGAATGTAGCGAGTCAGGTCCAGATGCAAAGCTGAACCGGGAAGGATGCCTTTTCCTTGCTTGTCTTCCCTGGCAAGTAGATGGAGCACTGTGTGCTTTTTGAAAGTCATCACGCCGCAAAGAGAGGGAGCTGAGTGCTGGTTCTGTCAGGGCTGGGAACCTCCTCCCTCCAGGAGCTGGAGCTGAGCAGGGGTTTGCACCATGGACGCTGTGGTTGCCAGGGGTCCTCCACAGTCAAATGTGACATGTTGGTCATCATTAGAAGGCCTGAATGTTCTAAACCATCACCTCCAGGGGCAATTGTTAGACCAAACCCAAGCAGTGCTGTGGGCAGGAAGCTGACCTTTTTGAAGGTTCAGGAGCATAACCAGGCAGAACTAGATGGAGTATTGTGTAGCAGAATGTATTGCTCCCAACTTTACAGAGAGGTCCCAGCAGGTGATTGCAGAAATACTTGTTTCTAGGAGCCCTTACTCCTCAGGCATGACTGATAGATAACTCTTTGATACCAAATACCTATTACATCTGAGAGCTCTTCAGGTACTGTGATCTGTGTTTGGACCTACTACCTGGATCAAGAAGGTACAGGTGTGTTAGGACCTGGTCCTTCTAAAAAATGCAACTCAATAGAAGATCGTATGAATCGTACTGTGATACTGAAACCCTGTAGTTTTAAAACAATGAGAAACCACAATGGACTAAAATAGTTTTGTTTTGGTTTTCTAAATGAGTTTTATCGCTTTGTACTTCCTTCTGCAAACATCCACTTGAAAAAATATTCCACAGTGTATCTGGAAGTTTTCATTGTTGTTTCTCGATGTTCCTGCTAACAGTTATTTTACCTGACTGACCTCAAACATTTTAACAATTCCATTTGTGTTTGTGGTGCTGTTGCTTTCTTTGGAAGGAGAGTTTAACATTTTTGGCTTATTACCATATTGGAGACCCCTTTTTGGGCAGTTGAACAGTGTAGTGGGTAGGGAGGAGAGCATTTTAAAGATCTTGTTACAGTATCTATCTTTTCCCCTTCATATCTGCTCCTGCAGATGGTGATTATCACCATGGAAGAGATGATCAAGGATACTACAGCTGGATGAAGAAGTAGCCATTTTCTGCCTACCAATCACTTAATATTCCCAGCTCCCCCAGTCTGTTTTACATTAGTATAATTCAGGGATTTTAAGAGCTATTCCTGACTTACACCGGTCACATGGAAGAATCAGATCCTGTGCTGGGAAAACAACAGATGGGTGACAGATGATATTATAGCCTGCTTTAACAACAATGGAAGGTTTAGTGCATCAGACCAGCACGAGAAGGATTATTTCTGAGCAATACTGTAGGTATTTCAGAGTGAGTTGAAAGATTTCAAAAAACTGTTGTGAAGAGTTAAAAGCCCTCTGTATATAATAATTATGTATATTGTATAATAATGCTGGATTTTCACAGCAAGGTCTGCAGTTACAAAAAACCTGCCTGTCTGAGAGGTGATGTTCAGTATACATAGTAAACATTTACCTAGGCTTGAAGATGTAGCTGAAGGTATTCTGCTTCTGTTATTCATCTGTGCCAATTCTATATTCTAAAAATACATGTGATCTGGCTCAAATGAATTAAATGATCCATCTTACCGGTTCCTTTTTCCTGTGGTATATTTCAGTGGAAAAATAAAATACAGCCCCTTTTTTTGGGTCTGAGCTGCTTTTCAAACTCACCTGATTTTTTAAAATCCTCCTCTTTTTTCTTTTTTTTTTTTTTTGTGTGAAGAAAAATGTAAGCAAACAGGTTCTCATGTATTTTCTGGAATCATTGTAGACTTGCAGAACTACAGGCACCAAGTCCATACGGCTACTGGGAAGTTTGTTTTCAGATCCCATCAACTTCGGTCACTTTTTTTTTTTCCTTTGTTTTTGGCTGTACTCCAAGTAACTTAGTAACTAGTAGAGGGAGAAATTCTGTTACAGAATTTTGATGGCAACAGGAAATAGCTGTGTCACCGCTTTATGACTTCAGGAAAATCCACCCACAGATCTTTTTGGAATTGAGAAGAACGAAGGAATACAAAGAGTAGGGACAGAAATGCAAACGTAGCTCATCAACAATGAAGACCCCTCCTGTAAAAAGAAGCAAAACCAAAAAGTTAAGACATTGTAAATACCAACTTTGTCACTTTCAGAGATAATTCTAGGGGGAAAAAAAAGCAAAAAAAAAAGCATCAAGTTGCAGTCTTTTTTTGCTTTTTGTTTTAATTGCTTTTACATTAATAGTCAAAAGGGAGACTCTGAACTGCTAGAAAACCTAGCTAGAATATGTAAATATATTTTATTCATTAAGGAAATTAGATTAAGTTTCTAACTGAGAGAGAAGCTGCCTAATATGGAGCAAGGGAGGAGCTTTCTAAGGATTCAGAATGCAAAATACAGTTAAACTGAAATCGGAGAAAGCTCCTGGTAATGAGTTCCTAAGGTAGAATTCAAGAAAGAGTTAAACATGCCTAAAAGCAACCCAACTGGTTTGTTTCTTGTTGTTATCACAGACTTTCCTTCCTGGAATTATTTTTTAGGAAGCTGTCACCTTTCCAGCTCTGTTTGTATTTGGCAATATTCTAAAAAATTACTCCTTGCCAAAAGCAGTGTAAATCTACAGCTGTCATCCATACTGGGAGCCAAAAATAGTCAGTGGGGGCTGTCTTCGATGACATTGCATCATGTGAGCCTGAGCATTGAGCTAATATGCTCAATATTAAAAGCAACACCAGCTAAGTCACCACCAATGTGATGTTAGCCCTGGTGAAAATTTCTCAAAGAAGACAAAGTCTGCTCTTTTGGTAGGGCGACAGATGCTTGAACTCTGCTTCAGGTTTTTAGCCCTGTCTGCTTCTGCTCCCTGCTAATGCACAGGCTGAGCAAGGGGGTTTCACAAATGCTTTTGTCCTTGCACATGATGATGACTGAAGTGGGAGGAAGAAAGGGCAGTTGCTCGTGGGGAAGGGCTGGGAAAGGCTGGGAGTCTGGTCATTTCCAATTTTCACTAAATGCTTTCTCATAGCAATAATAAAAGAGCAGCAAAGCCATTTGGCAGGCTACCTTCTGCTAAGTGCATTCTGCCATTAAGTGCATTTGTTGGCAGCGCTTTTGTTTTGCTCTTGCAGGCATCTGGATTTCAGGGATGGTACAACCTAACATTTGGAACTGAAGGTGAGGCAAAGCAGGGTATGAAAAGATTTTGCACTTGCTGCTTGCTTTCTTAAAGAGAAAATAAAAAGAAACCTAAAGAAGCAAAAAATCACAAGGTGTATTAGTAGAGAATTTTAGGAATACTATCCCTTCTGACTGGTTTGCTTTGCAGGATTTAAGGAGCCAAGTGCCACCACAGGCAAAGAAACAGTGCTAATCCCTCACTTCTTCCAGTCTAGACATAGCAGGTTCCCAAACACATTGTTTTTTCCTCAGTGTTTTTTCTTACTCACATAGTCTCTTTCTCAATCATTTATGCCCATTTAAAGTTCACCTGAAAGAGGGGGACTTGCCTCCCTGCTGCTGTAGCAGGAAACCATCAGTCTCATTGATCAGTATGTTTCCTGATTACAGGCAGTTTAATACAAGGAGCTTGAAATGGATCACATAAAATTAACGGGCTTCCCATTCCATTCACACTTTGAGAGCAGCATTAACTGAAGTGGGCAGCTGCTTCCATCAAAATCATGATGAGGCCACTTGTTCTTTTTTTTCCAGAATTTGTCTGAAAATGACTGAAGTGTAGGAAACTGGGGGTTTAGATGAGGTCATTGTCGTGGACATCTGGAACAGAATGTCATCACCACATTTAGGCAACACAACAGCTCGATTTCATTTCAGTTCTGATTTCAAATCCACAATATCCCAAGGAAAGAATTGGCTCCATGATCCAGTCTGTTCAGGCACACAGAACTGTTGAAAGGCTGGCAAAACAAAACATAAAAACTTCCTTAGACTTGTACTTCAGGGGTCTTCAAAGAAGGTAGAAGCAGTGGTATGGGGATGATATTAAAACCCCAAATACTCATCAACAATTATGACATCTTGCAAGCAGCAGTGCCTTGTCCTGCTCTGTGCAGCTGCCATTTTGTCATCTAACAGTGTTGTGCTACTGCATCTTCATGCCTGCCAGACTCAGTTCAATCCATCTTTGTACAAAGGGTGAAAGCTAAAGGCAATTTTTTGTGCCTCAGTTGATGCTACACTAAGATTATCTCATTTTGTTTCATGGGCTCTTCTGGCTCAGCCCAGCTGACACTAGTACTGTTCGTTGCAGAGAATAAGAGGAGTTTTTGGTGGTACGTGCAAAAAATAGATAGGAAATATATCCCTTTTTCTTAGCTAATATGTAGGATTAGTCCTCTTGGGTTGCTGAGAGTAGCAGTGTTATTCATGTTGCATTTTAAATTAATACTGCATTTTCCTATATTTTTTTTAATGTCTTGAGAGGAATGACTGGAAATTAAAAATAAAACTTCTCCAGTCTTCTCTGTTGAACCTTTAAAAATCTGTCACTGACTTTAATAGCAGTGTTCCCATGGAGATAAGCACAATTAAGTCTACCTACAAGGAAAAGAACTAGTCTGTTTTGAATGAAATATTTTTGCATTTTAAGTAATGTTACTTTAATACACACTTCATTCTTCTGTGAGAAAGTGCTCTTTGATTTTCAGAGACTGTATAATCAAAATAAAAAGCAAGTTCTATTGTGTTGTCTCCCCTGTTTCCCCCTCCACAATGGACAATCCATAGTTAATCATTCTGTGGTAATGAGAAGTTGAAATCAGAAAATATTTCAGTCTATTTCTAAGATGCAGGCAGAGCTTAAATAGCATTCAGGAAAAACACAGTTGTGCACTGCCCTAAAAGCAGCAGGAGATACTGTGTAGAAAATGCTTTTACTTCTTCAGTAATGACAACTTGGCAAACCATCCTCAGCTGATGGATCTTTATTATAAATTTCTGAGCACTGTTCAGAAAGGCAGAGGTGGGACCAAAATGGCTTCAATTTATTCACAGCATCCTGGGACAGTGTAAAAATAAATGGTACCAACTTTAGCATCAAATATCCTGAAAGGCTGCTCCTGATAATTCTCACTTTTCTGCTCAGTAAAACCTCTTCCAAAAACAAGGTGATTTTTCTGACAATGTGCAAAAGAGACATTTTGCTCCTATTCATTTGCTCTGAACAAGGATTTCACCCAAGCTTCAGGCTGATCTCAGCTGCACCATTAAACACCCAGAGGCACTCAGTCTGGATTTACACAAATACCACTGTCTTTGGTGTCCACCTCACCCTGCCTCAGCAAAGCTGCAGAGAAGCCCTCCATCTCACACTTGGTGCCAGCAATTACTGAGATTTGTAACAACATTGACAGCTGTTCAGAAGAGACCTGGACTTCACAGCAGTGCAAGCAAGCATGAATGCTACTCCTGCCTGACTGCTCCTCTCCCAGCCATGGCCAGCCCCCCACTCCATGGGAAATATTTGATGCCCTCCTCTCCACCTCCCTGCTGGGGTGTGGCTCCCTGTCACCCCCCATATCAAGCCTTTTCTCTTTGGCACTAGCGATGATCTCCTCATTGTTTATCAGAAGATGCTGCAGGAGTGGGTGGTGGCACCCACTTGGACTTCCCAGGTGTCTGTGGAGATCATGCTGCCTGCAGGAGTCAAGGGGAAAGGGAGACAAAAAGCCAGGGAGAACCCTGAAAAGCTGGGCATGGACCTGATAATTTGGGATTGTGCAGCGGCTGGGGAGCGAATTCACCCCTCTCTGAAGGAGCAGCAGCAAGCCTCGCTCTCCAACTTCAGCGAAGAAGAGGACAACTGCTGGTCCTGCATGGGCTTCCAGCTTGCTCTGTAGTCACCAGCCCTTGACTGGTCCTGACAACAAAAAGCTACCTGCAGTCCCCACATTTCTAAGGTGTTTTCTTTTTAACTCTGTACAGTTGTCTCCATCCAATGTTGAAACGATCCACACATTTTAGAACAAGTTTTGAAGTTTTGAATATTGAATCTGCAATGAGGTTCCTCAGTTGGGATTTCACCTTCACAGACCAGAACAAACACAGTGTTACACGTGTGGGAACATTCCCGCTAACATGGGGGCAGTATCTGTGCCCACTAGGTATCACACGTCTTACCAATGCTTTGTTCTCAGTGACAAAAGGTCAGGCAGTGATTACTCCATGGTGCTAAGAGCCTATAGTCCCAGGCAAGGAGGTACTCCAACCAGCAAGCTCCTATGGGAGAGCAGAAAGGAGGGATTCCCTGAGCAGCCTTGGGTTTAGAAAGCTGCTTCTCCACTGTGAGATATAAGGGCAGATGTGTGGTATAAGAGGAGGCAGCTGCTGTGATTATCACTTGTTGTTCTGGGCCTGTTAGCTGTGATGGGAAAACAGAGACTTCTCTGAATGCAAAAATGGATACTCTGCAGTGGCCATTGCCACAGGCTGAGTTCTCAGGCTGGACAACCCAGAGGAGCATGAAGTCATGATTGTTCTTTCTGAGAGGAGCAATGATTTAACAGATACTGCTTCTATTCCTGACATTAAGCAGAAGGGAGGAGGGGGTATATCCTCAGCTGCAGTAAATTGTTGTGACTTCCTTGGAGTCAATAGCAAATTGCAGAGACCCACAATGCCAATAACTAAACTCCCCAGGCTGATCTTCAGCTGGTAGAAATGTCTGTAACTTCATTGAAATCCACTGATGTCCAGCTGAGCGCGAGGTTTTCCTATTGATTTTGCTGGGAGTAGGACAAGACCTAAATTTAATTTTGTGATGGGCCAGGAACAGGATGCATTATTTCAAAGTGTCCATCATTACTGTAATTAATTGGTGCCTGTCCTGGGCAAGGCTGTCTCTTTCAATCATTCAAATGCTGCTTGCCAATCTATGATTTGCCCTGCAGATGTGAAAATCTGCACTGGTATAAGATATGTAAAGCAGAAGGGGTTTGACTATTTCAGGTTTCATTTAGGTGTGTAGCCTACGATTGCCGCAGGTAACACCGAGGTACTACTTAATCATGATAACGTGATTAAGATGCAAATCCACATGCCTAATTTAAATACCTTTTTCCTCTGAACCATCCAGTCGGGTGTAGTTTCTAAGAATAAATGCAAAGTACTCACAGAAGGCTCCAGCTCAAGCAGAATCTCAGGGACAGCTTCCAAATGTAATCATTCATTGTTGTAGTAAAAAGTTGAGGTGACCTTTTTAAAAGTGCTGGGAGTCCAGGTGTAATGCATGATCCTCACTGCTCATATTACAGAATCACAGATCACAAAATGGTTGGAGTTGGAAGGGACCTCTGGAAATCATCTAGCCCAACCCCCTGCTCAAGCAGGACCACCTAGAACTGGTTACCCAGCACTGTGGGCCATATCTCCAAGGATGAGAGAATATCTCCAGGAGTGAAGACTCCACAACCTCCCTGGGCAACCTGTGCCAGTGCTCAGTCACCCTCACAGAGAAATGTGTTTCCTGATGTTGAGATGGAAACTCCCTTGCTTCATCTTGTGTGCATTGCCTCCTGTCACTGGGCACCACCAAAAGAGCCTGGCTCCATCCTCTTTGCACTGTCCCTTTGGATATTTAAATACATTGATAAGATCCCCTAAAGCCTTCTCCAGCCTGAACAGTCCCAGCTCTCTCAGCCTTTCCTCACAGGAGAGATGCTGTAGTTCCTCAATATCATTGTGGCCCTTCACTGGACTCTCTCCACTATGCCTATGTCTGTCTTGTAGTGGGGAGCCCAGAACTGGACACAGTGCCCCAGGCATAGACTCAGCAGTGCTCAGTAGAAGGGAAGAATCACCTCCCTCAACCTGCTGACCACACTCCTCCTAATGCAGCCCAGGATACCTTTGGCCTTCTTTGTCACAAGGACACGTTGCCAGCTCATGTAACTGCCATATTTTCTGGGGGAAAGAGGCTTTGTGCGAGACTGAAAGGATATTACCCATGAAGCCAAGCCTCACAGTTAGAGAACCTGCTGAGACACTGCTCAGCAGGGCTGGTATGGTCTCTCCTCTGAACATAGTGAGGAGCACATGAAGTTAACCCGTGTATCTACCTTATCAAGTCCTCACTAGTCATGTCCTCCAATCTGTCTTTCCCCAAAACTACCTGATGTGTTATTACTGAGAAAGCCTCCTTGAGGAGCAGCCACCACTGAGCAAGAGGATGTGCAGCTCCCACTGTGGGATCCTGATGGTTTCCTAACAAACTACAAGGATGACATTGGCTGGTGGTACACACAGGGCAGCAACCCACAGTCTGAGCCACACTGTGCTCTGGGTGAACACTTATCAGAATTTTGACCCTGATGTCATGTAGTCAGACTCTTGTGTCCAAGACACCTTGTAGCATCTCCTGACTTGCCCAGATGCAGCCTGGCCAGGTTGGCCGTTGTCCCTTGAGCTTCATCAGTGTTGTTGTGAGTAACTGTCCTCTCTGTGTGGGACAGGCTGTGGCATTTTAACACTGCTGGCATACAGCCTCTGGTCTCTGCAGCTCAGGTGAAGTCTTGCAAGTTAACATCTTGTCCTGCTCTGCCTGTGCCTCCTCCTGCCTCCTGCATTTCCCCATGAGCATAAATCCCAAGGCTCCAGAGAAGGTTTCCTTCATGTTCACTACGTTGAGTCAGGGCTATGGGCCTCATTGATCACAAAATATGAGCTCTAATGGCATTTTAGTGGCCTCTTAGACAGTGTATGACCACGCAGAAGGGCTTTTGTATTCCCATGGGCACACAACTACTTCCAGTAGTTTTGCTTGCAAACTCCTTCCCTCATCACACTGAAGGAGAATGGCCAGATTAAGAGGCCTAATGCTTTAGACTGCAGGCTGGGCATGTTCTTAGTATCTCTTTTCTGTAAAAGCCATGATTTGTAAGAAACCCAAATACATCTTGGGAAAGCATCAGCTACAATATATGTAGATGACTTATGATGGAGAAAGGACTAGAAACTTAGAACATTTGATCTTACTCAGTTCAGGCCACCTCCAAAGTACAGCATTGCAACCAGAAGAATATCACAGCCATGCAAAAGTTGAGAGAGCCAGAAGTCTGTCTTTTAAAATTGAGAAAACTCATTGTTCTGTAGCAGATGCAAGCCAGCTAGATATGCAGTGTGAGCATGTATTATGATGAGCCTGGGTTATTAGCAGTCACCAGTTTGGAAGTTGTCAGTGAATAAATTTCCTGTTTCAGGATAAAAAGGAGAGCATGGTATCTGCTTCATCAGTAGTCACTGCAGAAGCAAATGATGAAATATCAGGAACAGCCCATTAAGAACTCCACAGATATATGCTGTATTTCTCAAGTTTGTCATAAGAAGTGGGTGAGAGAACTACGGTGCTGAAACAGTGGAAGAAACTGAAGTAAAAGTAAAAAAGTCCCTGTGCTATGAATAGTTACCCTAAGGAAGATCAGCTAACTATGCCACACTTAAAGGTGTGGCTGTACAGAACTCCTCAGATCAGGTCACTGTTAATCATGTCAGTCAGTTTGTCAGTATTGATCCAGGACAGAGAGGGTTCATTAGCAGCAGAACTAAGGAACCTTTTTTCCAGTGGATCTGTGCTCTGTGCACTAATGCTTTTTCCTCCCCTTGTCCTCTGTATTTTCTACGCAGCAGCATTCTCAGGTCTGCTGCATCCAGCACCTCAGACCAGCACCTGACATTCCTGCCCATGATTCCCATGCCTTTATCCTCCAGCTCTGCTGTATGCCAAAGCATTTACCACTTCCTTTTGGCTAATCACAGTATTTCCAGTCCCCATCTTGTTTTCCACCTACCTCTCACGGGCTCTCAACCAAGAACCACAAGCAGCCTGGCTGTGTTTTTTGCCAGACCCAGTAGGTGAGGGCTGGAGCCAGTCTTGCCCTTTTTTCTGGCAGGGTACAAACACAGCATCTCTTTCCTCTATGAAATCACACATTTGCACAGAACTTGCAGGAAGGCAGCATCCCTGCTATTTCTGTGCTTTTGCCAAATTTGGTAGAAATTGAGTTCAGTAGTTGCTGGTGCAGGGGCTACAATGGCCACATAATCAGAAGACAAGTTGTTAAGAAAATCAGGAATGACCAGAATACCAGGTGCCTGAGGAGCTCTGACTGTGACTTGTAAGAATCCCAATAGCAGAAATACCTGCATGATGAAGCAGCAGATGAAGAACAGTCATAGAAATACCCCAGAGGCTTTGAGGAACCCAAATCTGGATAGGGATGTCATAGAAATGCTAAGAAGAGATTGAGGTTTCAGCTGAGTGTTGGATGAGTGTTATGAAAGATATTGGTATCTACAAGATGTACTTCACACCTGGAAGATGATGCAAAAGCAGCTGAGGATTAATATGATGAATTGTTTGCATTAAAAATCCAACTCAGTCTCTTGCAGAGGGATATGATATTGCTGAAAGTGGGTAAGAAAAGGAGATGGGATGAAGCAAAATATATTGTGGCTTGCTGGACACAACGAGGCCTAACAGCAGCATGTGAGCATTTTAGTAAAGTGGCAGTGAAGGGAAGATAGTAAGTGGGAGTGAGTCTGATAAAGAACAAAAATGGGAGCTTTTAGTTCAATTGCAGAAAGGCAGAGGAACACTTTAATGAGCTCCTTAACAGAGAGGTGGGCAAAGGTGAAGAGTAAGTGGCTGTTTTGCAGACAGCAGAGCTGTTTGCAGTGGAATCTTTGAAAAAACGATGCAAAAGATGCTTGGAAAGTGTTCCTGCTGAATTAATAAAGTATGGGTGGTGAAGATAAGATGAAAGCCTTTACAAGCTATTTTTATTGGCTTGGAGGTTTGAAACAATAATGGAAGGGTTGACCGTGACCTAAATTGCACGGCTGGTTTGGAGCAAGAAGAAAAGCAAGAGTGTGAGAATGTCAGAAACTGCTCTTCAAAGCCTGTGAAGTCTAACTGTGACACTCAGGAGGCACAGACCCCTGTTCCAGGGACATAGTCAGGCCGTCCCAAACACAGGACTCAAAACAGGTTTTGCTAATCCACAGAGCTCTCTGGGCTCAGACTGGGCAGACACAGAGACACACGAGATGCACAAGCCCCACACTTTCCCTGTTGACTGCTAAGGCTATGTTTTTAATGTTATCTTCTTGTGTCTGTTTTTGGATGGCCTGTGAGTTTCTTCTCTGTCTCTTAACCTTTGTCACTCAGCCTCAAATACTACCCAGGCAAAACTGTGCTATCCAGAACAGTCAAATTCCTGAGCAGCCCCCCCGTGTGAAACATGTTCACCACATCTTAAAGATTCCTTAAATGGAAAAGCAGCACAGAAACGTACCATAGCTCATGGGATTTAACCCAGTCCTAAATCAGTATTTATGAAACTACTGCTTTTTTTTTCATGCTGTAATCTCAGCAAAGTGCACCTACCACAGGCCATATGGTGCAGATTCTGCATTCAATGCCATCAGCAGCAGTGTTGTTTCTCCCAGTTTTATTGCAGCTGCATACAATGCTGATGAGCTCAAAAGTTTTCTGAATAGGACTCCCAAGTACTTGGCAGTATACTGCATGACAGTGCTATTTGCAGCTTGGCACTTCTCCCTGATTTATTGTTTCACATTAGTCATCAGCATTAAAGCCCATCTCTCCTTTATTGGCTTTAGGTCAGAGACTGAAACCCTGATTCCCTTTGAGAACCACCCAACTCTACAGATATTCTCACTGATGTTCTAGGATCTCCAGTTCAATTTGCAGAGCAGGTGATTATGAAACTGTCATTTGCTTGTGCATGAAATATAACCATGTAAAAATATTTCCAGTATATAATTTTCAGAGTCACCTTTCAGAGCAGAGCTGTATTGCACACAGACCAGCTCCCTTCCTGCTTATTAAATCCAACTGTTGTCTTAACCTACAAGCTTTGGTAACTAATAGTTCGTATCCCAACCTAGTCATTTAAAAATACAAGACACTACAGATAATTAACATCTTAAAAAAACCAAATGCTTGCTGGTTTGCTCATGTCCTCACCTCCTCTCATAAGCATTTTTAAAGCCAGTTGTCTATCTAACTAGATGCTTTACTGCAGTATCATACCATAGCCAATAGTTAATTAATCTTTAACTTTTCTCTTTACAAAGCACTTTTTAAAGAACTTGGCACAAACTATCCTCTCTGTTTTCCCTTAATATCACCCCACTAACAGGTTTGAAAGATTGCAGAGAATTAGTTATGCAAGACTTCTCATCATTTCACATATTTGTCTCATCCTTGGAAATTAAGGCATCGAAAGTGCTGATTTACCAAGGCCTGTCTCAAATAGATTACTGCATCCTTCAGAAATAACAATATTTTCTTCTTAATAATGCTTATGTTGTTTTTCTCTCCCTCTATGTTTGACTGCATTTTTCTTCTGGGAATACTGTTTCATGCTGGGAGGTTTGGTTCAAGTATTTTTGAACTTTGCAAATACTACACAGACTTTCCTTTAATTGCCTCTGGTGTCTTTTACCTTTTTACTGGGCTGACTGGCAAGTTCAACCGGCTCTGCATTCCCAAGGTAGAGAAAAGCCAACAGATTTCTGCAGCTTCTGTAATCATTCCCCTCAGCAGAGTGAGGTTGAGGAACCTTCATCCTGGCAGCATATCATTGCTTAAGTACATTTTATAGGTATTTCAACTGCTGATGCATATGGTGCAAAATATGTGCTGGCAAATAATTTCCAACTCTCATGGTCTTTAAGGCCCTGAGATACCTCGTTTGACAGTCTAGGCTGTGGCAAGCACACTGCTATGTCTTGTGGCATTCCCTGACTTATGTCCACCTGAGCAACAGGAAAACAGTAGCAGCTGATTGGTTGCATTATAGTTACCACTTTTCAACAAAGGAGGTTTTATTTTAAAATTGCATCTGCCCTTTCTCTTGTGTTGTGCTTGCACCTGTCATGTCGGTAGTTACCAGGTAGGGACAGGAAAGGAATACAACCCTAGATAACCCAGCAAACAAGCATGTGATGGACTAATTTTTTACTGAGGAAGTTTTTCCACTTTGCAATGATTCAGCAGCACCTGCCATAGAATTTTTGATTAATTTCTTTTAGAGATAATGGAATAAATAAGTAGCTTTTAATGCTCAGGAAAAAACAAACAAACCCGACAACAAACAAACAACCCCCGCAAAAAAAACAACCAACCTGGGATTTTCTTCAGCTTGCTAAAAAAACTGGCAGTTTATTGCTCCAACAAAAGCAATGTATCTAAGAAAGCAGCAAATACAATTAGTTCACACTTAACCTGACATGAGTATCCAAAGACACAGAGTGATCTGAGCTGCAGAGCAAGAACAACTTAATTCTTGCTTTTAGGACATTACAAAGCAAATGAAGTGCCCTGAGATGGCTTTTATATGCAGGACAGAGACAGACCTGCCCAGCAGTCACCCATGGCACCTGGCAGGGGTGCTGTGCACATGGGCCCACTCTTCACTTCAGTGCTGGTGCTCCCACTCCGTTCTCTCAAAGCTGGGCAGGCTCCATCATAGCTGGTGAACCAGGGATCTCCTTCCCTCCAGGATGCTGGCACAAAGTGCCACATGGGGCAGGACTGGCACTAGCACTGCCAGTGTGGCTGGCAGAGTCTGCCTGCTGGCAGGTGTCCTTGCTGGCATGTGGAGCAGCCTCTCCAAGCAGGAGCAGGAGGTGCCACCAGCCCCACTGCCACCGCGGGTTGGTGCTGCCGGGA
>NW_009953598.1:156827-159952 GCF_000747805.2 Chaetura pelagica | reverse complement strand
GGGGGCCCAGCCTCTCCAAGCAGGAGCAGGAGGTGCCACCAGCCCCACTGCCACAGCGGTTTGGTGCTGCTGGGAACAACCCAAGCCCTGGAGAGCCTGGGTCTGTCCTCACTCGTGCAACCTGCTTCAGCCTCCTTCCCCAGCCCATGCTTTTAACAGGTGCCTTTTACTTCAGCTTAAGGAGTGCAGCGAAGGAAACCAAAACTGATACAAGGGAAGGAGGTTGGTCTGAGGTCCCTGTAACACAGAGGTCTGCAGTGCGAGGACTGCAGCCAGCAGGGGCAATGTTGTCAGCTCTGCTCCCTCCTGGGACCAAGCTCAGTAAAAAGGGGAGATACCGCAAAGAGCTGGCACTGTGCGGTGAGTGAGAGCCTGGGTGTAACTCAGCAGGCAGTAGTTAATTTTTTTCAGTCTGAGGTAAGATGGGCATCTGTGGAGAAGGAAGATGGGATGGTCCGAGTCACTCCATGGCTGACACAAGGGCTCTTGCCTCTGCTTGGGAAGGGGGCAACAGCTTGTGGAGAAATGGAGCAGGGCAGCTGTGCCTGGTGGAGCCTGGGCTGAACCCCAACTGCAGCCTCGGTCTTCTGAAACTTGTTCTGCTCACTGGAGAGACTCCTCTGGGGCTCAGTCAGAGCAGAAATCCAATTCGGATGGCCAGATGTGCCCTCTGCTTGTCCTCTCTGTGGGCATGGAGGAATCCCACCCCTCTGAGCATGTGTGTGTGTGTGACATGGGCAAGCCAGCCTCAGCAAATGTTTAGAAACCTTTGAAATGTTAATCTGAGCAGTCAAAATCGGGAAGTAGACAGAGAAACACATGGGGAAAAAAACCAAACCATCAGTAATCCATAGAAAATACCTAGCCAAAAAAGCTATGGGAGCAGTTTAGAATTAAATACCACTTTAAAGTGTGATGGTTACTTCAGCCACAAAAGGACCAGTAGTTCTCTCTTATACTGCAACAGTCCCAGTGTCAGAGCATGAGAGATGCTGTGAGTGAACAAATATGATGTAGCTGAGTAACGGTGGGGGGAAAGAGAAAGAAAAAGAGAAAGAAGGATTTAGCCCCCAGGTTGTGGTTCAATAGTAGCAGACCTCCAGCAGCAAGACCTCCTCCTGCTGTTCACTCCTGTGTGGGGCTGGGTGCACAGTGCTCTGTCCCTGCAGCATGGCTAGTGGCATTATGTGTAGCTCCTTCATCCATTTCATGGTGACACCATGCAGGGACAGGAGCAGAGGGTGCAGAAACTGCTCTTGTATCTCAGGACCAGGTGGGAAGTGAAGCTGGCCGGCAGATAACTGCAGAAGCACTGCTGCTGGAGGCAGCGTGTCCTGAATCCCCAAGTTTGGCAGGATAGTTTCATAGAGAAGTAAGGCACAAGGTGTAGGAAACTATTTGGGTTTTCTCTCCCTCGGTGACAGAGAACATTCCATGATTAAACTGAAAGAATTCTTCCAGAGCAATCGGAGTGACAATTAGTGACAATGGCAGGCAGCTGTTGCACTGTGACCATGGCTTATTAAGCTAATCATAACTGTCTCCCTGTTACCTTGTGCTCCTCCCAGTCTGTATGGGGCATCCATCTGTTGTCGCTTGTTCTCTAATTAAACCGGAAGCTCTTTGGGGCAGGGACTATCTTTTCATTATATCTTGCACAAGGGGGTCCCAATCAGAGCCTCTAGCTGCTACTCCAGTGCAAATAAAGTGGCAATAAATAAGGGAAAATATGCTACTTCTCTTTTATTTGAATACCAGTTACAGCTTAGAAAGCATTACTGTTAATGAGATGTGGTTTGTGAGAGAGAAACGTGCTTAATCAGAGAGACACGCACTTTGCTCCTGGTGAATGCTCAAGGGTTCTGGTGAGACTGACTCTCCTGTGACTGCAGTGTGCAAGCCCTGGTATCCCATGGGAGGGTGCAGGCTTTGCCCTCAGCCAAGTGCTCAGCTGCTGGCGAAGGAGGCACCAGTGAATCTGCCCCCGGTCACTTACCCACTAGGCCAGGGCTGGCCCCAGTCAGCTGGGGTAACCCAGGAGCTGCCACCCTAAGTGTCCCTCGTAGTCCTGCTCCTTGGAGCAGTACCCAATGCCAGCTGCTCCTGGGGCATGTGCCCATGGTGCCCTGTGTGCTGGTGGGTGTGCACAAGCCTGTGGGCAGGACACAGGGGGAAGACCTGGCGTGGGGCATCCTGCAGCTGGGGAAGTGCTGAGCTGGGGAGACTGGCCCAGGGAGCCTGTCCTGGGGGCAGCAGTGCTGCTCCAGCTCGGGATGGTGTGTGGGCAGCAGCTGGACCCTCTGCTCCACTGGGGACACCAGAGCAAGGGCAGGACACCAGGAGCCTTAACATCAGGTCAAAATAGGGAGAAAAAAACCCAACCAATCTCTCAGTCCAGTTCATTACTCATCTCCTCTTTCTAAAGGATTTTTTCCAGGTCCCTATAGAAGTTTATTACTTCACTACTGTGTCAGTGACCTGCTCCAGAGGCGGCAAACAACAGCCTGCACTGCTAGTTCACACTTCACTGGGCATCAAGCTCCACATGTGCCAGTACTCCCGGTTCACCTGAAGCTTCAGGAGGCTGGGAGTTTGCCGCAATTATCACTCGACTGAAAGCCTCGTGGGGCCAAGACCCATCTCTTTCTCGGGCACGGTGTCAAGGTGCAGCAAGCAGGGGTCCGCCCCGGCCGCCTCCCCCTCCCGAACCAGCCGCTGCCTTCGCCATCGCTCCCGCTGCCTGCAAACCAGCTTGGAAACAACAAAAAAAATGTCTCTCCTCCCGACAGGAATATTGCCAACCCGCCCCACGAGCGCGGTGCATGTTATGAATATTAATACTGAAACGCTTGGTGGAAAAAACAACCCGAGTGCCCTCTAGTGACACAGAATCCCAGCCGCGGCGGGTGCCGGGGGGTCGGGCTGAGGGGCGGGGGCCCAGGGAGGCCTCGAGAAGCGATCTGGAGGGAGAGGTGTTTTCAAGGGTGAGGATTTGTAAAAACAACCTGTGGCTTTGCCGCTGCAGTCTGCTGGAAACCCCGGCTGCCCATGTCGGGCTGCCCACTGAGACGGTGCCCACCCCGACCCGCCTGCTCCCAGCCGCCCTGGCTCAGCGGCCGGCCCCC